>NC_052340.1:19724389-19954389 GCF_016432855.1 Salvelinus namaycush | reverse complement strand
TGCACTTTCAAAATCAGGCCAGCTGTTCTGTTGCCTCCCTCCTCCTTCCCTCCTCCTCTCCCTGCCCACGCTACACTGTGTTCGTGGCCCGGGTTCAAAGTGCTGTAACTAGGCAGCAGCAGGATTTTAGGAAAGGAGTAAAGACAATGCTGTATTCTTCAGACATTAGTGGTTCTCAGTAGGGGACCACGCCTGTGTTTCCCCCTAAGGAATGCATCGTGACTCAGCACTGCTTTACAGTACACTGACTATGCATCGTTCGCATCCCAAATGACACCCTATTTTATTTTTTGGTGCATTAGTTTTGACCAGAGCTCTATGGGCCCTGGTCAAAACTAATAGTTAGTGCACTACATAGGGAGTAGGATTCCATTTGGGACGCACACATTGTCACACAATTTCGTTGAACTATTCCTCCTACCAACAACCCGTCTATGCAAAAGGACATAACTGCCATAACCGCCACAATGTCACTCCAAACCACTCAGGGCTAAATGGCTAAAACAGTCCCACGCAGCACATACCATAAAATCCATAGGTAAATGTGTACATTTTCCTGTTTCAGAATACATTGTTTAAAACAAGATGTTCAGTTACTTACTGCTGTGCCCCTCAGTGACATCCAGCCGCAGCTCCACCTCCACGGGCACATAGACCGTGCGAACATTGCTTGGATTGTTTTTCCAGCTATTTGCTATGAGGGGGGAACTGTCTGACTGTCCTGGGGCACTCAAATGTGCGTGCAGTCAGAACTTCTGGGCCTGCTCTAGTCTCCCCCCAAATATGTCTCTCGTGCCAGATGGCTTACTTCTGCACATGAGACTAAATCTGCTCTATCAGGTACAGCAAAAAGCAAAAAGAGAATTGTAATTAACTTGTAAATAAATAATCATAACAGTCATGGGAGCCTGGGACCTGATAAACCAGACATCTACATCTAACAAGAGTCAAAGTAAAGAGGGATACACTAGCTAGAACCTTCTCATGGCTGATCTGATAGGACAAAAAAGCATGACGGTGAATTATTGTTTCCCCCCATGTTGTCCATCAGGTTATACTGTAGGTGACAGGGTGACATGTTGTGTGGACTAAAACAGCATTAAACCGGGTGTATCACAATTTTGAGAAACATTGAGAAATGAACCAGTTATCTACCTTTGATAAGAAGCTCGCTAGCTATAGATAGCTGGTAGCTTGCTAGCTAGTTAGCTCCCATGCTAATTTCAAGTCTTTCAAAACTAATATCTGACTAACTCAGAATTATTAGGTTATTTCAAAATGAAAGTTAACTGGCTAGCGCATCATGCTTTGTGACATGTTAGTTAGCTATCCCCAGTGCGATAATGTGTTTTCACTTATTGCATCTGCATGCTTGTTGAGTTCTCCCTGGAGCATGTGTTCGTGCGTGAGCTGGCTGCTCATTCTAAATAGTATAATCTAATCTGTTCATAACACCGGTAGTTCGAAAACTTGGCATCATATTTCTGTCTTGCTGCTTTGTAGACAACTCCAACCACTTCGCGCCACTGACACACACACACACACACACACACACACACACACACACACACACACACACACACACACACACACACACACACACACACACACACACACACACACACACACACACACACGCACACACTTGCATAGTACGGATTCCTCCCTCTGATCACTCTCCCCAGCTGTACTGTTAGATGTACAGTATGAGGTGAAGTCGACAGTGGAAAGTTCCATGGGGTATACTGTTGGTGTCCAGGGCAATGTTTTGGTCAGTTCAGGACAGGGCTGGGCTGCAACAGTCAGCACAGCACACCACACTGACAAGGCACAGGGTATATATATACTGTAGCCAGCCCAACTGTACCTCGCATGCTGCTGACCAGATCTCTTGGGTCCTGAATCCTCGCTAAGACATGCCAGTGAGCCTCTTAAAGATACACAACTTTGATTCAAGAGATTCTAAAAATACATGAATAATTCTAAGAATACAAATATCAGTAGTACAGTATAATGAATTGTAGTATAGCTGAAAAGCAATTGAACATTACTGGGGGGAAATTACCCTCTAGATTCCAAAATTATTCTAGAATGTTCTTTTTAAAATGATTTTTAAATTAATTTTAAATTTTACCCCCTTTTCGTGGTATCCAATTGTGTTAGTAATTACTATCTTGTCTCATCGCTACAACTCCCGTACGGGCTCAGGAGAGATGAAGGTCGAAAGCCATGCGACCTCCGAAACACAACCCAACCCAACCAAGCCGCACTGCTTCTTAATATAGCCAAACCCTCCCTAACCCGGACGACGCTAGGCCAATTGTGCGTTGCCCCACGGACCTCCCGGTCGCGGCCGGCGCGAACCCAGAATCTCTGGTGGCACAGCTAGCGCTGCGATGCAGTGCCCTAGACCACTGCGCCACCCGGGAGGCCCCCTTCTAGAATGTTCTTTAACTAATGTGATTCTGAAAATCTCACCAAAGCAAATGAGCCGTCTGTCCTGTTGTGACTTGTGATGACATTCATGTGTTTTTATAGATACGCTACTTCCATGTACTGTTCCGTATGTGTGAAACGTGTCTGGATAAGTGTGTCTGCTAAATGACTGCAATAATGTAAATATAGATGTGAAATGCATTGTACTGTAGATCGGAAGAGAGATTGCCAGGATACGTATTTTTGAGTCACGCTGCTTACAAGGCGAAGGAGGTTTTACATTGGTGACATGCAAAAATATTTAACCCTCACTAAGTCATTCTTCACACATGCGCACGCGCACTCCTCACGCACGCACACACACACACACATGCATGCATACACAATCATTTGGTCTTGCTTGACTTGTCCTTGGCTGAAGGGTAAAGGAGGGAAAAAGGTGTTTTTCTGTCAACTAATCACACTGTTGCAAAACATGTCAGACAAGGTTATTTTAGTGCTATGTGCAAATGAGCTCTAACAAATGAAGGCCAACATGACACATTCATTCTTGGAGGTATAGGTTGAATCAGCATTTGCATTACTTACTGTAACCCGTTGTTTTAATGACATAATTATGAACATCCCTCATAGTTACCAGTGCTGGATTAGGTAGGTTTCCGATTCATTGAATTCTGTGGACCCTGTAGGTCTATCCCATTGCATTCTACATGAACTGTAGCCTACTAGCTTTGCTGTTTCACACAGCCCTCCTCATCGAGGTTAACTGTTGACTGTGTGTAGACATAACAGCTATATTATGACTTGAACTTCGGTTTCTGACACTTTAAGAGATCTCAACTTCACCACTTTTCCTGGAGGAGCAATCCCATTTCCGTATCGATCTATGTGATCTGTGATCCCTCTCCTTCATTCCTTCTTTCTCTCTTTCTGTCCGGTCGGTGGTTTTGTGAGCGACACATCAAAGGTATGATGACGTCAACAACACCTGTTCATATAACTACAGAGGCATTATGAAATAAGGATAAGAGGATAGGCAGAGAAGACATTGAATGGAGTCAGTTCTATATTGGTGAAACAGTAACTTTAATTATTATAGCTAGGGCATTCATCAATGCCTTTCTCCGCACTGCTGAGCCTGACACAGACTGAAGCTTTCTCTGTAGCCCACATCTAGACACCATTTGGAGCATTTAAAGACCCACTCCAGTAAACAGTGAAAATATTTCCTAGAGAAACTTTAACTACTTAATCCTTATCTCCAGGAATCTAGGAATAAGTGAGAAACCTCTGGACTCATTTGACCCTACCATGTCACCAGTAGAGTGTCCGCAGGTCATAGATTTACTATTGCCTTGTATTACCACATCTGCCCTACTTCACGTTTCACCCCTCAACAATCTCCATAGCGAGCAGGGAACTCTGACCCTGTGCATGTGAACGCTATGCCTGCCTGCCCCAGGACCAGAGGCACCAGTCAGAGAAAAGTTTTAGAGTATTTATCTGCATTGCCACACGGAGGTAAGGCCAAGGCCTACTTACAGATATGATTAGCCTTGTACATGTAAAGGGAATACACTATCCTTGGACACTCTCTCTCTCTCTCTCTCTCTCTCTCACTCTCTATCTCTGTGTGTGTCTCTTCCTCCCATCTCCCTCTCTCTCTCTCTTTGTCTGTCTCTGTCTCTCAGTGTTTCAAATACCCTTATTTGTCTGCTTGTGGCTTGAACCAACAAGCCATCAATCAACTGTTTTGCAATGAAGGTCTCTAGTAGCCTCAACAGCACCCTATAGGGTAGCACCATGGTGTAGCCGGAGGACATCTATTTTCCATCCTCCTCTGGGTACATTGACTTAAATATAAAACCTAAGCGGCTCATGGAGCTCACCCCCTTCAATAGTTTTACACAGTAATTATGACGAATTCCGGAGGATGTCCTCCAACCTATCAGAGCTCTTGCAGTATGAACGGACATGTTGTCATCCAAAGGATCATAGAATGAATCTAGAACTGAAAGCATAAGCTACAGCTAGCTAGCACAGCAGTGTGGTGAGTAGTTTACTCAAGGAGAGAGAGAGACAATAGTTTAACTGTTTTGAACAAATGTATTTCTTCATAAATTAAGGAGAAGCAGCAGAGTAAGAGAGAAGAATTTCGTTATGTTTTTTTTCGTCTTACTAATCTTAGTTTACCGTTCACTTACTTAGCTAAAGCAGCTCATTTAGCCTACTCAACAACCGGATACAAACAAAGAGGAATGCAATTTATGTTAGCTATCTGGCTAACTCTTCCAAGTCAAGGTAAGCTTTAGTTTTTATGAATTTATTGCCACCGGGGCCCGCCGATGTAACTGCTAAACTGCTTGCTGTACACAGTACTGCGTGATTGTACACATGGATTGGATTGTGGGTTTACTTACACGTTAGTTCTAGTTTGTCGATTAGCTTTAACTTTAATATGGTGACAACGATGTAGGATGTGTAGCGGTAAGCGGTTATGGTACAAAGGATTGGCTTCTTGGAGAGGTTTTTGTACCTGGTCACAGACAGCTGTTGTGTTGTGCACTGAAGTCCACAAGCGAAGTGAAAAGTTGAGCACGTGTAGTTGGGAGAAGGAATTCTACAACAAGAAAAGTGACGATGCTGTATGTGGCTGTTATGAAATTGAACTGCGTGTGCAGGTGATCATGGGTGTATTCATTCCGCCGATTCTGTTGTAAAACGTTTCTTAAACAGAAGCAAACAAAACAAAACGGGGAGAGACCTACCTGAATTTGTCCAATAGGAACTCTCTGTTTGGACTAATGACTACACCCCAGATCAGCTAGATGCAGGCAAGTGTGCAAGGCGGTATTGAATGTCACTGTCTGTCACCTTGATTACTCCAGTTTGTCTCTCGACCTGTGCGCCTACGTTATAAACTTTCATTTGTAGGTTGTAGCAACCTCATGATGGGTATAGATAGGGCAAATTCGAGCATCATGTAGCAGCCTAAACCTATCGATGTTACATTGAGCTGGGTGAATGGAATATGAATGGCAGTCCTTCAATATGATGTAATAGAAATAAGGTCATGCTCATAAAAACTATTTTCCTCCCTAATATTAAACTGCACTGACCGCCACTGCTGTGGGTGGAGCAGCAGAATTGCATGGCTGCTGAAAACTATGACATCCCAAATTGGAGACTTTGGGAGTCGACGTGTCACTGACCTGAATATGCCCTATCTAGAATGACAGCTTACTCTCATGCACTCAGTGTTAACTCAGCGTTACTAGCGAGTCAGCCCTGTATTTTCAATCCATTAAGTTCACTGGAGATCTCTTCACCATTCAGAGTAATCATTGATTTTATCCTCCTAAAAATCGGCCTACTGTAGCACCCAGTGCGAATATTGATTGACCCTCATTTAAGAGAGTGATCAACCCTAAAGTAGATAGATTTCCCCAAAAAGATCAGGTGTATTATATAGGCCTCTTGGCCTTATAGCATTTTAATAACACGAATGGCTGAACAAACCAGTGCTAGCTGCTATCAGAATGCACCATTAGCACAGCACTTCTCAATCATAGGGCAGGCTGCTTTATATTTTGGACCCTGAGTCATAGTGACATATTGTGACACCTCTGCAGCAGCCAAATCACTGAACCACCCTCCACCCTCCCTCCGTCCATCAGTCCCTGTTCCCAGTCCCGGTGGTGTTTTTTTGTGTGCAGTACACTCTCTCTGATGGATCAATAACCGCTTATATAACGTGCCTCATTGGTGCCGGTTTGAGCTGGAGATGGGATTCCAGCTGACTGGGACACGTGATACAGATTTTGGGTGTGGATGATGACCCACATTCTCTCCCCCTTCCCCCCTCCAACATCACCCATTCCTCCCCCCAGTAACCACAACTCTCAACCCCCAGGAAAGCAAGCAGAGAGAGAGAGAGAGAGAGAGAGAGAGAGAGAGAGAGAGAGAGAGAGAGAGAGAGAGGCAGCTCCAAGCAGGGCAGTACTGTGAGAAGCCTGGTCAGGCTGCTGATATATCGATTTTTTTTGGCAGTTGCTCATGACATAACTGTTGGGACGTTCATGGAAAGAGCCAGGCTGGGCTGTCACCAGCCAGACAAGGCCCTAGCTGCCACAGACACGCACACAGCCACACACACACACTTAGCAATAGGTGAAAGGGCATATAATAGGAAACCACTAAGAGGCATCTATCCTTTTCTTAGGGTCTCTGGGTTTTGAATGGAGGGGAACTTTATTGAAAAAGGAGTCAGCCATGCAGCTGTACTATACTACTGAGAGGTGAGATGACCTTGGATAATGATGTCACCAAGCCAAATAACTAGTGTTTCTACTTTGTGCCTGCGGTGTATACACCTTCGTTTTGCCCTGCCCTGTGTGTCACACTGTTCCATTGGTGTTATAGAAACAGTCAGCCTTATCTTGAATAACTTCACACACCCCTGTTCAGCACCACCCAAATATTTTCAGAAAAATATGTTTTTCAAAACATAAAGACATTTCTCTGTCTTCCACTAACTCTAAGGACTCAAAACCTGCCAATGCAATCCAGAAAAAAATATGTTTCGCAATAGATAATAAAATGCTATTCTTGCATTACTGCTCTATTCCATAAATGTTTGTGCAGGAATAAAGCACGGGAGCATACTTTGTACAGACTTTTCCTTCTTTTAGAAAAACATGAACCAACCATCTACTCTTTGTGACGGTGACAGCATCATTGACGTGTCAGGGTTTTCCCTTGTGCTGTGACAATCCCCTGAGGTGAAGCTTATCTTGCGAGAATGTCACCTCGACCAGTCTGACCTGCAATTACTATAAGCTGATTTGGACCAGCAGCGCCACCCCATTATTATCCTGGGTGGCGCAGTGGTCTAGGGCACTGCATCGCAGTGCTAGCTGCGCCACCAGAGTCTCTGGGTTCACGCCCAGGCTCTGTCGCAGCCGGCCGCAACCGGGAGGTCCGTGGGGCGATGCACAATTGGCATAGCGTTGTCCGGGTTAGGGAGGATTTGGCCGGTAGGGATATCCTTGTCTCAGTATATAAAATGTATGCACTCTACTGTAAGTCGCTCTGGATAAGAGCGTCTGCTAAATGACTAAAATGTAAATTTAAAACATTCTTATTTTAACTAGGCAAGTCAGTTAAGAACACATTTTTATTTACAATGACAGCCTACCGGGGAACAGTGGGTTAACTGCCTTGTTCAGGGGTAGAATGACAGATTTTTACTTTGTCACCTCTGGGATTCGATCCAGCAACATTTCAGTTACTGGCCCAATGCTCTTACCACTAGGCTACCTGCTGCCCCATTAATTATAAGCCTTCATGAACGCTTTACAAAGCCAATAGATGTTTCTGAAATTGTTCATAAGTACTCTGCTCTTTCTGCAGCACCCCATTGAAATACATTGTGAAGAAAAGTCATCTTTAATCAAGGTCCTGTGGAAACTGAAGCACAAAGCCAGAAGACCTTATAGACAGCCATTTTGTTTTTAAGAGTGTTGTTTTTAAGAGTGAGTCCACAGCCAAGATAATACCGAACATGGAAAGTAACTAACCACCTCAGAAACCAGACAAGTACTCATTGGGTAATAATTATGACTCAACCTGAGAGGAACCCTGACGTGTTCAGAGGTGAGACAAATCCTGACTTGTGTCCTGTCCAGGTTCAGAGGTGAGACAAATCCTGACTTGTGTCCTGTCCAGGTTCAGAGGTGAAACGATTCCTGACTTGTGTCCTGTCTGGGTTCAAAGGTGAGAGGAGATAGGGAATCAAAGAAAGGGAATGGTTCTGTCATGACTACAACACAAAGCATATATATTTGAGGGAGATTTTTTGGTAACCACCTTTTCAAAGATGGGATGTTACCAAGAGCCAGACCCGTCGTCAGGCCGCTTGCTTGCCTCTGATACAGACTGTGGGCATGGCTTTTGTCGGATACTGTCTATAGCAGTGATCTTCAAGGCATTCCTAGTCGATCACCAAATATTTCTGTAGAAAAGCCAACGAACGATAAAGGCTTGCGCTCCTTTTTAAAAATTGTGTTGAGCTGTTGCCGGTAGGTGCACTTGATTCAAAAGTCCTGCGCACCGGGTAAGCAAAGTGTTCCCATGAGACAAACTCTGCCTACCCGGCGGACCGGCAAATCTGTGACTAAATCGAGTGCACCTACTTCGCTGCCCAATCGGATAGCTCAAATCACCGTGATTACAGAGCTTCCATGACCCTGGCCACATCCAAGTTTAATAGGCTAGTAGCCTACTTAAGATTTAATCACTTTTAAAACCATGACCACAGAGAGACTGTCAATGAATACAGCAAAGAGCTGCTGTTTTTATGAGTGAGTTCATGTTTAAGTTTATATTCAGCACTGTCACTGTTTTTATTCAACACTATTACAAAACACATTTGCAATGAATGAGTAGCCAAGTATCGATAGCCCTGCGTTTTATTATTATTAGCAGCTCGCCGTGTCGATTTTAATATGAAGGAATATTTAACTTTCTCTGGTCAACATGAATTTGTGCATGAGGCAGATGCGGTGCGACTCGAGTTTCGCCATCAGGTGGAAGACGGTGTCCCCTCTCTCTGGTCAGTCTCACAGGAGCAAAGGAAGGAGAGGGCAGGGACCGTGAGAGGCGGTTGGGATTTTTTTTGTTGAAAGGTCATCCAACTCGGAATTCCAAGTCGGAAATTCGGGCATCTTTCTAGAGCACCGACTTTTTGACGTGGTGATTTGACCTCGTTGACCATCAGATGCAGGTACCATCAGTCCAGTTAAATAAAAAAGCTAATTATTTCAATTCATCATAGAGCTCCACAGTGCCTCACAAGTGCTAAACCAACTGATATATTTTGTTATCAAAGCTCGAGTTTTGAAATATAATATGATCTGATTAACAATATTGGCAGGCCAATCATATAGCCAATATGCTGTGATAATGTATTAGGCCTACTGCCCAAACCTCATTCCTACTAAACTGTTTGCGTGGGTTAATGTAAAGAAAATGATCTGAGCAGTAGATCTCAGCTTGCTTTTTGACTGCGAAAGTGATCTTGACTCAGAAAAGGTTGGTGACCACTAGTCTATAGCATATAGAGGAACTGTATATGACTCAGTTCAACTGTGAGACTGTGGGGCTGGTCCTGCTGCTGCGTCAGTCAGCCGCCCACTAGCGACTAGCATAGCGGAACAGTATGACTCATCAGCATCTTGTGTTTCCTGCTGCTATAAATAGACAATCATTCATTCCTGGAACATACTGACGATAGGAACCCCTCATCCTATGTCTCACTGGGACCTCATTCAACTCTATGGCTTTCTAGGTACACTGCGATACCTTTTAAAGCCAACAGCTATGTTTGAAAAGTCACGTTATTGCACTATAATCCACTTTTGACTTTTTTGTTTGTTTCATATGCCCTCTATGCTACATGGTTGGTGTTACATTGAGCTATGTGCTCCATAGTAAGTGTTTCATTTAACTATGCACTTCTCCTCCACGGTTTTCAGCCAGTGAACTCTCCCCTGCCTACCTTGTCTGAAGGTCTGTCTGGTCTCTTTATCAATCTCTCTCTGATGCCCACAGCTGGAATCAACAGGCTGGAGGATAGAAGCAGACAGGAGGGAGAGATGGAATGAGAAAGAGGGGGAGAGGAGTACGACACGGAGGAGGGGACGGGGGGGACGGGCGGAATTGGATGTTGATGAGACACAACATATCCTAGGTTGGGGAGATAAGAGACACACACACAAACGCACACAAACGCACACAGCGACTCACATACCCTTGTGCCACCAATCCAGCCTGCTCTGCCCTGCCCTCTGCATTATTTTGGAAAGATGAGAGTGTAAATGTGAAGGCCTTTGAAGGTTGCGTTGGGACAAAGAGAAAGGCAGATGTCTGTCTGGATTCAAGGCATATTTCCCTCTCTCTTTCTTGCCCTCTATCTCTCATCCTCTCTTCCCTTCTATCTCCCTTTCTCTCTTTCTCACTCTCCCTTCCTCTCCCTGTATCGCTCCCCCCGCTTTCTCTCTTTCTCTGTCTCTGTCTATCTCCCTCTCTCTCTCTGCCCTCCCTTCCCTTCCAGCCTCCAGCTGAGAGTGAACACAGATCCAGGACAGCTCAGGACAGTTCAGGACAGGCAGGGAGACGGGGAGACAGGCGGGGAGGCAGGGAGACAGGGAGTCAGATGGGGAGGCAGGGAGACAGGTGGGGAGACAGGCGGGGAGGCAGGCGGGGAGACAGGCGGGGAGGCAGGCGGGGAGGCAGGCGGGGAGGCAGGGAGACAGGCGGGGAGGCGGGGAGGACAGGGAGACAGGCGGGGAGACAGAGAGACAGGCGGGGAAGCAGGGAGACAGGCAGGGAGGCAGGCGGGGAGGCGGGGAGGCAGGGAGACAGGCGGGGAGGCAGGGAGACAGGGAGTCAGATGGGGAGGCAGGGAGACAGGTGGGGAGACAGGCGGGGAGGCAGGCGGGGAGACAGGCGGGGAGGCAGGCGGGGAGGCAGGCGGGGAGGCAGGGAGACAGGCGGGGAGGCGGGGAGGACAGGGAGACAGGCGGGGAGACAGAGAGACAGGCGGGGAAGCAGGGAGACAGGCAGGGAGGCAGGCGGGGAGGCGGGGAGGCAGGGAGACAGGCGGGGAGGCAGGGAGACAGGTGGGGAGACAGGGAGACAGGCAGGGAGACAGGCGGGGAGGCAGGCGTGGAGGCAGGGAGACAGACGGGGAGACAGGGAGACAGGTGGGGAGGAAGGGAGACAGGGAGACAGGGAGACAGGGAGACAGGCGGGGAGACAGGGAGACAGGTGGGGAGGCAGGGAGACAGGCGGGGAGACAGGGAGGCAGGCGGAGAGACAGGGAGACAGGCGGGGAGGCAGGCGTGGAGACAGACAGACAGGCGGGGAGACAGACAGACAGACAGACAGGCGGGGAGACAGACAGACAGGCGGGGAGACAGACAGACAGGCGGGGAGGGCACTGTACCATCCTCTGGAGGTGACTGAGGATCCCACTGATACAGTATGACAGCCTGACTTGGCAACACTGTCTGGGGTGGTCGGGCATTTGAGTGTGAGTGTGAGTGTGAGTGAGTGAGTGAGTGAGTGAGTGAGTGAGTGAGTGAGTGAGTGAGTGAGTGAGTGAGTGAGTGAGTGAGTGAGTGAGTGAGTGAGTGAGAGAGTGAGAGAGTGAGAGAGTGAGAGAGTGAGAGAGTGAGTGAGTGAGTGAGTGAGTGAGTGAGTGAGTGAGTGAGTGAGTGAGTGAGTGAGTGAGTGAGTGAGTGAGTGAGTGAGTGAGACAGCTCCAAGCAGGGCAGTACTGTGAGAAGCCTGGTCGGGCTGCTGATATATCGATTTTTTTTGGCAGTTGCTCATGACATAACTGTTGGGACGTTCATGGAAAGAGCCAGGCTGGGCTGTCACCAGCCAGACAAGGCCCTAGCTGCCACAGACACGCACACAGCCACACACACACACTTAGCAATAGGTGAAAGGGCATATAATAGGAAACCACTAAGAGGCATCTATCCTTTTCTTAGGGTCTCTGGGTTTTGAATGGAGGGGAACTTTATTGAAAAAGGAGTCAGCCATGCAGCTGTACTATACTACTGAGAGGTGAGATGACCTTGGATAATGATGTCACCAAGCCAAATAACTAGTGTTTCTACTTTGTGCCTGCGGTGTATACACCTTCGTTTTGCCCTGCCCTGTGTGTCACACTGTTCCATTGGTGTTATAGAAACAGTCAGCCTTATCTTGAATAACTTCACACACCCCTGTTCAGCACCACCCAAATATTTTCAGAAAAATATGTTTTTCAAAACATAAAGACATTTCTCTGTCTTCCACTAACTCTAAGGACTCAAAACCTGCCAATGCAATCCAGAAAAAAATATGTTTCGCAATAGATAATAAAATGCTATTCTTGCATTACTGCTCTATTCCATAAATGTTTGTGCAGGAATAAAGCACGGGAGCATACTTTGTACAGACTTTTCCTTCTTTTAGAAAAACATGAACCAACCATCTACTCTTTGTGACGGTGACAGCATCATTGACGTGTCAGGGTTTTCCCTTGTGCTGTGACAATCCCCTGAGGTGAAGCTTATCTTGCGAGAATGTCACCTCGACCAGTCTGACCTGCAATTACTATAAGCTGATTTGGACCAGCAGCGCCACCCCATTATTATCCTGGGTGGCGCAGTGGTCTAGGGCACTGCATCGCAGTGCTAGCTGCGCCACCAGAGTCTCTGGGTTCACGCCCAGGCTCTGTCGCAGCCGGCCGCAACCGGGAGGTCCGTGGGGCGATGCACAATTGGCATAGCGTTGTCCGGGTTAGGGAGGATTTGGCCGGTAGGGATATCCTTGTCTCAGTATATAAAATGTATGCACTCTACTGTAAGTCGCTCTGGATAAGAGCGTCTGCTAAATGACTAAAATTTAAAACATTCTTATTTTAACTAGGCAAGTCAGTTAAGAACACATTTTTATTTACAATGACAGCCTACCGGGGAACAGTGGGTTAACTGCCTTGTTCAGGGGTAGAATGACAGATTTTTACTTTGTCACCTCTGGGATTCGATCCAGCAACATTTCAGTTACTGGCCCAATGCTCTTACCACTAGGCTACCTGCTGCCCCATTAATTATAAGCCTTCATGAACGCTTTACAAAGCCAATAGATGTTTCTGAAATTGTTCATAAGTACTCTGCTCTTTCTGCAGCACCCCATTGAAATACATTGTGAAGAAAAGTCATCTTTAATCAAGGTCCTGTGGAAACTGAAGCACAAAGCCAGAAGACCTTATAGACAGCCATTTTGTTTTTAAGAGTGTTGTTTTTAAGAGTGAGTCCACAGCCAAGATATATATACCACCTGTTTTCAAGTCCATTCGCTCATTTTTCATGTGGCTGACATTCGGTCATGATAAATAATGTTGTAAAAGTCTACAGTTTTCTTGACATTTTGTTTTAATTATTGTGATAGTCTCATGTTTTACCGGTACGGCATACCCCCACTATTTATTTTTCTGGGATGCCGTACCGTGCCGTACTGGACCGTACAGGCTTACTTTCACCCCTGGAGCTAAGAAACATATGGTTCTCAGAACATTATGTGCTAGCTGGGTACCTAGCTGTCACATGGCATTAGCTCTCTCCCATAGTGTCTGGGTACCCTCCCTTAGCTTCAGGCACGGGCGTTAACACACAAGTCCTTAAACCTTAGCTACACATGATACTACAAACAGGAATTCATGTACTAGCTAGCATAGAGAATAACAACGCTTTTCCTTGCAGATATCCCCACACCACACCCAATATGCACCATAGCCATTTAACCCTTTACACTCGTGGGAATTGGCCTATATGGATAGGGCTATGTTGAAATGTTTCTTACAGAAGAATTATGGAAAGCATTTACATAACCATGGTAGCAATTAAAAGGGAACAGTTTGGAGATTATGGTGAAATGATTAGACTAAAGGTGAGGACACAACAGTTCACCTGACACAAGGCTGAATCCAAACATTAAACTGTAGATACATTCAACAATATGATGAGAATATTCTTGGAAGATATGGGGTAGGTACAACATAAGACAAAAAAAATACAAGGGTTTGAGTGAGAGGTCAAACTGGTGTCTCCAAGTGGCCACACACCTCTCCAATTGTGCACAATTTAAACATTAGACAGTGTAACAGTTCCTAAGTAATTTTAATGCACTTTCATGACTCAAAGAAGAGCTTTTTGAGCTCTCCTAGCTGTGACGTTGAGGAACTAGAGAAAGCACATTTGTAGTTGTTTTGTTTGGAACACAGCCCTGCATCACACAATTGTTTACACAATCCAAAAGCGTTACATTATAAATCGCAGTCTGGGTCGGGGGGGATAATTTGAAAGCTTGTTCTATTGCCAACATGATTAGCTAAATGATGAAATATGATCTAAAGGTGTGAGGATTTCACAAGGTAATGCAGAGAAGCAGATCATTTTGGTGCGCATAGAACGGGGTCATGAGTGAATTCAGATGTGTGGTCCATGGCAAATTTTCTTCAAAATACAACAAACATAGGCTCATTCTGTTCAGGACAACCCAGGGTTTAATGCCATGTCATCTTCTAAGTGTACATCAAACATCGTGATAATAAACGTTGACACTGTATACTACATTAGGAGACCCAGCCTACAAAGGGAAACCCAGCCTCGAGCTGCCCAGTGACGCGAGCCTACCAGACGGGCTAAATATCTTTTGTGCTCGCTTCGAGGCAAGCAACACTGAAGCATGCATGAGAGCACCAGCTGTTCCATACGATTGTGTGATCACACTCTTTGTAGCCGATGTGAGCAAGAAGTTTAAACATGTCAACATTCACAAGGCTGCGGGGCCAGACGGATTACCAGGACGTGTACTCAGAGCATGCTCTGACCAACTGGCAAGTGTCTTCACTGACATTTTCAACCTCTCCCTGACCAAGTCTGTAATACCTACATGTTTCAAGCAGACCACCATAGTCCCGGTGCCATAGTCCCGCCTAAATGACTATCGCCCTATAGCACTCACGTCGGCACCTATGTGAGAATGCTGTTCATTGACTACAGCGCAGCGTTCAACACCATAGTGCCGACAAAGCTCATCACTAAGCTAAGTACCCTGGGAGTAAACACCTCCCTCTGCAAATGGATCCTGTACTTCATGACGGGCCCTCCACAGGTGGTAAGGGTAGGCAACAACACATCTGCCACGCTGATCCTCAACACAGGGGCCCCTCAGGGGTGCTTGCTAAGTCCCCACCTGTACTCCCTGTTCACCCATGACTGCATGGCAAAGCACAACTCCAACACCATCATTAAGTTTACTGACGACACAACGGGGGTAGGCCTGATCACCGACAACGATGAGTTAGATTATAGGGAGGAGGTCAGAGACCTGGCAGTGTGGTGCCAGGACAACAACTTCTCCCTCAACGTGAGCAAGACAAAGGAGCTGATCGTGGACTACAGGAAAAGGAGGCCCGAACTAGCCCCCATCGACGGGGCTGTAGTGGAGCGGGTCGAGAGTTTCAAGTTCCTTGGTGTCCACATCACCAACAATCTATCATGGTCCAAACACACCAAGAAAGTTGTGAAGAGGGCACGACCACGCCTTTTCCCCCTCAGGAGACTGAAAAGATTTGGCATGGGTCCCCAGATCCTCAAAAAGTTCTACAGCTGCACCTTCGAGAGCATCCTGACCAGTTGCATCACCGCCTGGTATGGCAACTGGTCGGCATCTGACTGTAGGGCGCTACAGAGAGTAGTGCGTACAGCCCAATACATCATTGGGGCCAAGCTTCCTGCCGTACAGGACCTACAGTTGAAGTCGGAAGTTTACATACACCTTAGCCAAATACATTTTAACTCAGTTTTTCACAATTTCTGACATTTAATCCTAGTAAAAATTCCCTGTCTTAGGTCAATTAGGATCACCACTATTTTAAGAATGTGAAATGTCAGAATAATAGTAGAAAGAATGACTTATTTCAACTTATTTCACATTCCCAGTGGGTCAGAAGTTTACATACACTCAATTAGTATTTGGTAGAATTGCCTTTAAATTGTTTAACTTGGGTCAAATGTTTTGGGTAGCCTTCCACAAGCTTCCCACAATACGTTGGGTGAATTTTGGCCCATTCCTCCTGACAGAGCTGGTGTAACTGAGTCAGGTTTGTAGGCCTCCTTGCTCACACATGCTTTTTCAGCACTGCCCACAAATTTTCTATAGGATTAAGGTCAGGGCTTTGTGATGGCCATTCCAATACCTTGACTTTGTTGTACTTAAGCCATTTTGCCACAACTTTGGAAGTATGCTTGGGGTCATTGTCAATTTGGAAGACCCATTTGCGACCAAGCTTTAACTTCCTGACTGATGTCTTGAGATGTTGCTTCAATATATCCACATCATTTTCCTCCCTCATGATGCCATCTATTTTGTGAAGTGCACCAGTCCCTCCTGCAGCAAAGCACCCCCACAACATGATGCTGCCACTCCCGTGCTTCACGGTTGGAATGGTGTTCTTCAGTTTGCAAGCCTCCCCCTTTTTCCTCCAAACATATCAATGATCATTATGGCCAACAGTTCTATTTTTGTTTCATCAGAACAGAGGACATTTCTCCAAAAAGTATGATCTTTGTCCCCATGTGCAGTTGCAAACTGTAGGCTTTTTTATGGCGGCTTTGGAGCAGAGGCTAAAGAGGGTCTTTAACACACACACAGGGCCTTTCAACCAGACTGCGCCTGTACAGATTAATTTTGTATCGCTCAGAAAGATGGCATGAATATGAGCATTTGTGATTTCAGACTTTTTTGTTATGATACTTACTGAGCGGCGTTTCGGGTTATGTCGATATAGGACTCGTTTTACTGTGGATATAGATACTTTTGTACCCGTTTCCTCCAACATCTTCACAAGGTCCTTTGCTATTGTTCTGGGATTGATTTGCACATTTCAAACCAAAGTACGTTCATCTCTAGGAGACAGAACGCGTCTCCTTCCTGAGCGGTATGACGGCTGCGTGGTCCCATGGTGTTTATACTTGCGTACTATTGTTTGTACAGATGAACGTGGTACCTTCAGGCATGTGGAAATTGCTCCCAAAGATGAACCAGACTTGTGGAGATCTACAATTTTTTTCTGAGATCTTGGCTGATTTCTTTTGATTTTCCCATGATGTCAAGCAAAGAGGCACTGAGTTTGAAGGTAGGCCTTGAAATACATCCACAGGTACACCTCCAATTGACTCAAATGATGTCAATTAGCCTATCAGAAGCTTCTAAAGCCATGATGGAATTTTCTGGAATTTTCCAAGTTGTTTAAAGGCACAATCAACTTAGTGTATGTAAACCTCTGACCCACTGGAATTGTAATACAGTTAATTATAAGTGAAATAATCTGTCTGTAAACAATTGTTGGAAAGATTACTTGTGTCATGCACAAAGTAGATGTCCTAACCGACTTGCCAAAACTATAGTTTGTTAACAAGAAATTTGTGAAGTGGTTGAAACACTAGTTTTAATAACTCCAACCAAAGTGTATGTAAACTTCCGACTTGAACTGTATATACTAGGCGGTGTCAGAGGAAGGCCCAAAAGACTCCAGCCACCCTAGTCATAGACTGTTCTCTCTGCTACCGCACGGCAAGCGGTACCGGAGCACCAAGTCTAGGTCCAAAAGGCTCCTTAACAGCTTCTACCCCAAAGCCATAAGACTCCTGAACAGTTAATCAATTGGACAACCGGACTATTACATTGACCCCCTTTGTTTTTACACTGCTGCTACTCGCTGTTTATTATCTATGCATAGTCACTTTACCACTACCTACTTGTACAAATTACCTCGACTAACCTGTACCCCCGCACATTGACTCGGTACCGTTACCCAATATATATGTTACTCTTTTATTTTTTATTTTTTTTATTTAGTAAATATTTTCTTAACTCTATTTTCTTCAAACTGCATTGTTGGTTAAGGGGCTTGTAAGTCATTATTTGACAGTAAGGTCTACACCCGCTGTATTCGGCGCATGTAACAAATAAAATTTGATTTACATGAGTTTTATGATATGGAAATGTGAAGTGCACATTTTGACTCATGGTTGTTTGGCTTTCTTGTATGACATCAAAGTGGTATTTATTATAATCCTCAACATCTTATCTTTCAAAATACATTGAGGACTCTTCATTTACAACTTTTCCCTTACTCAGACAACAAAACATTTGCTAAAGTTTCCCAATTAACAGGAGTTATGGGGCAACTTGTCATGCGCTGGGCAGTTCAGACCGTTTGTCAGTCAAAACCCATACAGAGCAGTGAATCGGAGACCCTGAGCTCTGATGTCATGTATAGCATGTTACTAGCTAGCAGTGAGGTATTTTCCTAGCAGATAACACTAAACCCACATTGAACCACAGAGGCTATACATACAGGATTTGATGTGTTAGCTAGCTATAAAGAATAATAGTGAGCCTTTCCTTAAGCAGATATCACCACTGACCCAGTATGAACCACAGTGCATAACATATAGGATTGAGGATTTGATGTTCTATCTACAGTACATAGAGAAGGCTTTCCTTAGCAGATATCACCACTGACCCAGTATGAACCACAGTGCATAACATATAGGATTGAGGATTTGATGTTCTATCTACAGTACATAGAGAAGGCTTTCCTTAGCAGATATCACAACACCCAAATCTAACACAGAACCATATAGAATTTGATGTAATAGCTAGCTAGGCCTTTCCTAGCAGATATCCCCACACCACACCCAATATGCCTATGGCATGTGTCTGCAGAGGAATGTGCTAAAGGCACCACAAATATTCTGCTTGAGATGGAGCTACTCACACATCACCATCACCAACCCAACTGAGGGTGAGGAGAGGAGGGGAGGAGAGGATTGGGTGGGGGGAGAGATAGGAGGAGGAGAGGAGGGAGGAAGGAGGTGGAAGAAGGTGAGAGGGGAGGGTGGAGAGAAGGAGTGGGGGGTGAGGGTGTTGGAGGAGAAGAGGAAGAGAGAAGAGGGGGAGTAGAAGGAGAGAGGAGGTGCAACAGGGTTGAAAAAGCTCCAGATGAGCAGATGTTTTTCCTGACGATCTGACATGTGAGATTCTTGTGTTTATTTATGTTTTTCAGAAATACTGCCTGGGCTGGAAGTCACAGATTCTTAGAAGTTTATGCAGCTGTACATATTAGCATGGAAGGGCAACATATTGAATAAGAGAAGAGACTTGGAATCCGAGCTACATCGGCTAGGCTAAGCTATACTTCATCACTGCAAATGAGAACAGTAAGACAGCGACCCAACGTGACTGGTGTCAAATTCACTGGTCCATGTGAAATAGCACACATTACACGCATTATTGATATATGACCTGAGGGTGGACATAGACTGAATACTGGATATACTGTAACTACAAGTCCATAATGTCTGCTCTGCACACATATTGTATGCATACTTGCATTTAAAAGTACAGTATATGAATTCATGACTTTATTGATTTGATTTAATACACATAATTCTGTGCATTTTTGGCACAAAATAAATGTATCACTTCCCTGATTAGATTTATTTGTGACTTGGCAGATATCTTTTTAAACCAAGGCTATATCTGGCCTCCATGTGCTGTGCTCCAGTTTCCCAGCCAAAAGCAGCAGATATAGCTGTGTCATTGTGTCTTTTAGGCAGTCTCTCAGAGAGAGAGAAACCATTCAGAAACCTAGCCAGTGCTGCCACCTTCTGGACACTAGAGGTTATTGGGATGTGGTCTTAATGACATCATTGTGATGGGTAAATAGATCAGACGATAACGCCAAAGTAAGAGTATCATTAGAAATGTAGGTCATCCATACAGTTCTTAGTAGAGCCATAAAGACTTTATATGGCTCTGCTCTGGTTGTTAGGCGATATACCCTTCACACAATATAACCTGTTCTCCTGTGCATAGGGTTGGAAACGTATGCTCTATTAATATTGCTGTTGTTTTATGTTCGTTATTTAGACTATTTTCTGTGAATTATATCACGGGTAGTCCTTGAATCATTACAATAATGTATGTTTTCATTGAGTGCATTATAAAATGTGTAAAAAGTGACTGCCGGCATTTTGCAACATTTCTTAAAACGGTCTCATGAAAATCAAGATAGATTCATCTGTAGCTGTGTTGAGTCCAGTATCCATTCGTCATAACGTTGTTTAAATTCAATGCTGTATTAGCGGCTGTGATTAGATACTAATGCTATCTATACCAGAGGCTTCAGCTTTTCAAAAACTTGTGGAATGTCACTTGCACCCAAACCACTAGATGGCCCTCCTTACTTTAGGGAAATATTACAGTACATCAACACAGAACTAGCCTACTTCACTTAGTCATCAAACAAATCCCATTATAATATCCTCTCTATTCCAAAGCAGGTTTTCTCACTGATCCATGCATATATCTTGATTATATCAATGGACTAGGTTATTATAAGCTATGTAAGCTAATGAAATATCAATCAATGCAAATTCAATTGGACAGACACAGACGTTGGGGCTGGAATTAAATAAGCAAAGTGTTAAAGGTCAATCCAATGTTAACAACTTAATTGGGCCGGGAGGCTGAGAGGCCTGGTGGTTAATGTTTCTGTCGCCCCTATGTCTATCTGCTCTAGTTGACATTTCACTAAATGAAAATGAACAACAAAAGAATGAGCATTCTGGGCAGGCTGCTTCGGCTCATAGTCATTTGTAGAATCAGAAAAACTGTTGTAACAAATAACAGTGGCTATGTTCTGTGCTGAAGTTGTCTGGGCACTGGGATCATATGTAATACCTGTATTTACATGGTAGTTACAGTGGCATTACAATGTAGGTGCACATTGTTACATTACAACCATAAGGCCTGTTTGCATACTGTGATGCAGAGGTTTGCAAAAGGGGAGAGAAAGTAGACTACATATACAGTTGAAGTTGGAAGTTTACATAAACCTTAGCCAAATATATTTAAACTCAGTTTTTCACAATTTCTGACATTTAATCCTAGTAAAAATTCCCTTTCTTAGGTCAGTTAGGATCACCACTTTATTTTATGAATGTGAAATGTCAGAATAATAGTAGAGAGAATTATTTATTTCAGCTTTTATTTATTTCATCACATTCCCAGTGGGTCAGAAGTTTACATACACTCAATTAGTATTTGGTAGCATTTCCTTTAAATTGTTTAACCTGGGTCAAACGTTTCGGGTAGCCTTCCACAAGCTTCCCACAATATTTGGGTGAATTTTGGCCAATTCCTCCTGACAGAGCTGGTGTAACTGAGTCAGGTTTGTAGGCCTCCTTGCTCTCACAAGCATTTTCAGCACTGCCCACAAATATTCTACAGGATTAAGGTCAGGGCTTTGTGATGGCCACTCTAATACCTTGACTTTGTTGTCCTTAAGCCATTTTGCCACAACTTTGGAGGTATGCTTGGGGTCATTGTCAATTTGGAAGACCCATTTGCGACCAAGCTTTAACTTCCTGACTGATGTCTTGAGATGTTGCTTCAATATATCCACATCATTTTCCTCCCTCATGATGCCATCTATTTTGTGAAGTGCACCAGTCCCTCCTGCAGCAAAGCACCCCCACAACATGATGCTGCCACCCCCGTGCTTCACGGTTGGAATGGTGTTCTTCAGTTTGCAAGCCTCCCCCTTTTTCCTCCAAACATAACAATGATCATTATGGCCAAACAGTTCTATTTTTGTTTCATCAGAACAGAGGACATTTCTCCAAAAAGTATGATCTTTGTCCCCATGTGCAGTTGCAAACCGTAGGCTTTTTTATGGCGGTTTTGGAGCAGTGGCATCTTCCTTACTGAGCGGCCTTTCAGGTTATGTCGATATAGGACTCGTTTTACTGTGGATATAGATACTTTTGTACCCGTTTCCTCCAACATCTTCACAAGGTCCTTTGCTATTGTTCTGGGATTGATTTGCACATTTCAAACCAAAGTACGTTCATCTCTAGGAGACAGAACGCGTTTCCTTCCTGAGCGGTATGACGGCTGCGTGGTCCCATGGTGTTGTACTTGCGTACTATTGTTTGTACAGATGAACGTGGTACCTTCAGGCATTTGGAAATTGCTCTCAAAGATGAACCAGACTTGTGGAGATCTACAATTTTTTTCTGAGGTCTTGGCTGATTTCTTTTGATTTTCCCATGATGTCAAGCAAAGAGGCACTGAGTTTGAAGGTAGGCCTTGAAATACATCCACAGGTACACCTCCAATTGACTCAAATGATGTCAATTAGCCTATCAGAAGCTTCTAAAGCCATGATGTAATTTTCTGGAATTTTCCAAGTTGTTTAAAGGCACAATCAACTTAGTGTATGTAAACTTCTGACCCACTGGAATTGTAATACAGTGAATTATTGTAACGGCAGATTTCCTCCTCTTCGTCTGAAGAGGAGGTGTAGCAGGGATCGGACCTGTCACGTTCCTGACCTTATTTCCTTTGTTTAGTCTTTGTTTAGTGGGTATATTCTATGTTTTGTGTCTCATTGGTTTAGGTGTGTCTGATTGGCCTGATATGGTTCTCAATCAGAGGCAGGTGTTTTACGTTGTCTCTGATTGGGAACCATATTTAGGTAGGCTGTGTTCACTGTTTGTTTGTGGGTGATTGTTCCTGTTCATTGCGTTCTTTGTTTTCACTAGGTTCACATGTTCAGGTCTGTAGTGTCGTTGGTTTCATTTCTGTTTATTGTTTTGTTCGTGTTTAATAAGTGTTCCAATAAATATGGAAACGTACCACGCTGCGATTTGGTCCTCCTCTCTTCCACCTAACGACGAGCGTTACAAGACCAAGACGCAGCGTAGTTAGTGTTCATCATGTTTAATAACGACAAAACCGTGAACACTACAAAATAACAAATGTGGCAAAACCGAAACAGTCCTATCTGGTGCATAGAACACAAAGACAGAAGACAACCACCCACAAACCCCAACACAAAACAGGGTACCTAAATATGGTTCCCAATCAGAGACAATGACTAACACCTGCCTCTGATTGAGAACCATATCAGGCCAAACATAGAAACGTGAAAACTAGACACACAACATAGAATGCCCACTCAGCTTACGTCCTGACCAACACTAAAACAAAGAAAACACAAAAGAACTATGGTCAGAACGTGACAATTATAAGTGAAATAATCTGTCTGTAAACAATTGTTGGAAAGATTACTTGTGTCATGCACAAAGTAGATGTCCTAACCGACTTGCCAAAACTATAGTTTGTTAACAAGAAATTTGTGAAGTGGTTGAAACACTAGTTTTAATAACTCCAACCAAAGTGTATGTAAACTTCCGACTTGAACTGTATATACTAGGCGGTGTCAGAGGAAGGCCCAAAAATTGTCAAAGACTCCAGTCACCCAATTCATAGACTGTTCTCTCTGCTACCGCATGGCAAGCGGTACCGGAGCGCCTAGTCTATGTCCAAAAGGCTCCTTAACAGCTTCTACCCCCAAGCCATAAGACTGCTGAACAATTAATCAAGTGGACAACCGGACTATTTGCATTGACCCCCTTTGTTTTTACATGAGGATTTGGATGAGGATCTGTAGGGACACACTGCGGAGAGATGTCTAATTAGACCACACAGACACACACGCTCACGCAGACCCCCACACACACACACACACACACACACACACACACACACACACACACACACACACACACACACACAAAGACACACACACACACAAAGACACACACACACACACACAAAGACACACACACACACACACACACACACACACACACACACACACACACACACACACACACACACACACACACACACACACACACACACACACACACACACACACACAAAGACACACACACACACACACACACACACACACAAAGACACACACACACAAAGACACACACACACACACACACACAAAGACACACACACACACACACACACACAGAGGCATCGCTCTGGGCACACAGCTATTTTAGGAGAGGTCTAAATGGAAAACTCTCCATGCGTTTTATGAATCCTCAGACAAACAGAACTCTGCTTTACATAGTCACAAAGTTCAAAGTATGACACGTACAGTATTGTACAGTACATAAAGTTCCACATACAGTAACTGAAGACTATTTAATTCATACAATGTTACTGTAATTATTTCTGGACAAAAAATAACATTATGTGACCAAAATGAAATGATTGCATGATACATGTTCCCTCATAGTTTTGTTTTTATTACATTGTTCCTTACCAATCATTCACATCATTTAACACATTTAACAGAAGTTTAACATTGTTGAGAAAACTACAGGAAAATCAACATGTCACTAACAGTGCCAATTCAAAGTCGCAGATTCCAGCTACATTCAACAAACCTCAGTCAGAGTTTGAATTACAACATGTGGGAAAACCCCAGTGGTGGGCCGTCAGGGCCAGCAAGGCCTTCTCTGCTGGCCTAAACATCATCAGAATATATATATTTTTTAAATATATTTTCCCACAAATATGTATTCAATTATTCCCCAGAGTAAGAATTATACTCTTCATTTCATAGCTTTCCTCTTGGTTGCACTGCTTCCAGCCCCAGGTTGAGATTTGGAGGGCTGGTCTTTATGTTAGATCTTTTATCCAATCATATTCAGCCATCATGTGTTGCCAGGGGTCTAAAATCTGCCCTCAGGCCTTCAGAATCAACAGTGCGGGCGCTTGTAGCTTAAAGTGAATGGAAATGAAAATTTAGTGTCAACCAATCAGCTTTAGAGTTGGCTATTGTACGCCTGCTGGCTGGCTCCAGTGTTACACAGGAGCCAGCTAGCAGGCGTAGTGCGTGCACGTCTTTTGATTGGATTACCAATATTGAGAAGCAGGTCCTATGGGCAGGTCTATGCAGATCCTCAGAACTAGGAAACTGAATTTGATAAACAAATTAATTTGCGTACGACTAAGCTGTTTTTTCAACCCACAATGGCGGAAGGAGGAGAAGATATCGATTTGGTCGAGGATATAATTATAACGCCATTCTCAAGACGAACTTTTCAAGAAAAGTTAGACATTGTAAGGAGAGGTCGCCCGACGCCGACGCTACAAAGCCTGTCACAGGCGGGAAAGGGGTTCGTTCGCCACTTTCAAAGTTCCAACTACGAGCGCTATCAATGGCTCACAGGCTCCGAGAAGCACTGCAAACTGTACTGCTGGGAATGCCTATTATTTGCAAGTGATCGATTTGGTGTTTGGAGCCACACTGGCTTTGCAAACTTGAGTTGTCTAACCAAGGCAGCAACGAGACACCAAAGTACGGCTGGGCACTTACAAGCAATGGTGCTTTTGAAAACTTTTGGGGACACCCGAGTGGATCTACAGCTCAATGAACAATCGCGCAGGGCAACGGAGCTGCACAATGAAAAGGTGAAGAAAAATAGGGAAATATTGAAAAGACTCATTGATTGTGTCATGTTTTTGGGTAAACAGGAACTTTCATTTAGGGGACACGATGAAAGTGCTGACTCCACAAACAAAGGGAACTACGTGGAGCTTCTTTCTTTTCTTCCTGAAAGCAACACAGATTTACAATACCACCTGTCCACTAACAAAGTGTTCATTGGGACGTCAGGCAAAATACAAAATGACCTAATTTATGCTATTGCTGAAGTGATGGGAGAAGAGATCAAAATGGAGATTTAAAAAAGCTCCCTTTGTTGCTGTTATGGTGGACGAGACAACAGATGTGGGAAATGCAGCACAGCTCTCACTCGTCCTGCGTTATGTGACGGACACAGGAGTCAAGGAGCGATTTATCCGATTTGAAGATGTGACAAGCGGCAAGCGAGCTGATGACATTGCCGCTCTTATTTTCCGTTTCTTGGAGGAAAATGAATGTAGTCTGGATAAAGTTGTGGCACAGTGTTTTGATGGCGCAGCAGTCATGGCATCTGGACTCAATGGGGTGCAGGCTAAAGTTAAGGAGAGGGCACCGATGGCCTTATTCATTCACTGCTATGCACATCGACTAAATTTAGTACTGACTCAAGGAGCCTCAAAGCTTAAAGAATGCAAGGTCTTCTTTGCCAACCTCAATGACCTTGCAGCATTTTTCTCACGATCCCCTAAGCGCACGCAACTGCTGGATGACATCTGCAAGCGTCGTCTTCCTAAGGTTGCACCAACGAGGTGGCAATATACATCTAGATTGGTCAATGCAGTCTTTGAAAAGAGAGTTGCCCTAAAGGAGCTGTTTAACCACTTACTGGAACATCATGATGACCATGACGGGGATACTGTGCTTATGGCTGATGGATTTAATGCACGTTTGGATGATTTTGAGTTTTGTTTTTTGCTTGAAACATTCAATGGGATTTTTAATTATTCGGATGTGCTTTTTGGAATTCTAAAGAAACAAACTTTGGATGTACAATTCTGCCTGACAAGGGTGAACGAGTTTTGTGACACAATTGAGCGAGAGAGGTGCAGGTTCAGTCAAATCTACGATGACACAGCGCGCATCTCAAGTTCACCCAGCGCACGCAGAGGCCCAGCACAAGGAGACCCTCGCACATACTATCAACAACTCCACAGCAATATTCTGGACAACATTCTTTGCCAGATACGAAACAGGTTTCAAGACCACGAAAAATTAATGTTTCTCTCCCTCCTGGACCCCCGGCACTTTCAGACCTACCGGAAAAAATTCCCGCAAACAGCCTTCTCCAGCTTAACAGAGAGTCACGGAACACTGTTCGACCTATCCAAGCTAAAAACAGAACTGACTGTAATGTATGCTCTGACTGATTTTGAAGGGAAAAGTCCCTCTGATCTCCTTGATTTCCTTAAGCAGAAAAATCTGAATGAGGACATGGGGCAACTTTACACATTGGCATGTGTGACAGTGACTATCCCTGTGTCCACGGCTTCTGTCGAGCGGTCATTCTCGGCCTTAAAGCGAATCAAAACGTATTCCAGAAATGCTACTGGACAGACTCGGCTTTCAGCATTAGCCTCCATGTCGATAGAAAAGGACTTATTGGTGGAACTAAAACGCACAGATAGACTGTACAACAGAGTCATTGAATTCTTCTTGAGGAAAGAAAGGGGGAAGGATTTTGTGTTCAAATAATCAGTCTTTGGTGAGTAGGCATACAATGCATGTTATTTTTTATTAAATGTGTATGTATGTTTCGCATTTTATTTCGTTAATATTAAATACCCTATATATTAACAAAATAAAATGGCAAATAGCCTATGTTGCAAATTATTTGTTTTCTTTCTTTTATTTTCAGTGAATAGTTATGTGTCTTTATCATCACGGTGAAACTGCTTTGGGTGCGACAATGCGCTGTTTAGTGAACACAGTGTATTTATTTTTTTGGGGACTTAAAGCTCAAAGTTTGTGGACCAGAAATGGATAGAAGAAGAATATTAATATAACTCTGTTGCACTCGACTATGTTCTTGCCTATTAGTTGAACTGTACTGTATTGTACTCTTCCCCTGCAATTCTCTGAATAAAAATGTCAATTTCAAGGTGACGCAACGCCTGGTTATACTGCGTTTCTGTCTAAATGTATAGTGTCTAGAGCCATGGCATCATAATGATGGTAATAAGAGGTGGATTAATTCGGGTGGGACTGTGTAGGACCTCACTGAAGGCCCAGGCCCCAGGCCCACGGCACGCTACTGGAAAACCCACAAACCCAACAGGTTCCACCCAGTTCAGCAAAACATCACAATATCATTACACAAATTTTCCTCTTGAATCTGATTGGCTCGTCAGAGAAATACTGGCAGTCCAGTGTCCAGACGGGCATTTTTGGACAGTCACCGGGCGGGGGCACACGCACACAAACACACACAAACAGGCTTTTCTGGTTACCCCTAGTGTGTTTTGAAGTGTTCATCCTCAATTTCTGAGAGTGTGTGTGTGTTGATGAAACCCTGTTCCATCAATTATCCAGGTGGCTGGTGCACACAGATTAATTTTCAGCCCCTAAATGCAAAGCTCTCTTGTTCTACAGATACAATCCCTTATCATCCATAATATCAATCCCTTATCATCCATAATATCAATCCCTTATCATCCATAATATCAATCCCTTATCATCCATAATATCCAATATCATCACCCCAGCTCATCGTGTATAAGACCTCTGCCAGTTGTAGATAGTGTGTATATTATGTGAGCATGCGGGCAGCCTCTTACAGGTACTGACACTACGATGTCTGAAGACTTTGCCCTGGCTGCTACCCCCTAGGCCCCTTCGTCTGACAGCCTGCTTAGCCCTCTCCTCTGCCGCAATGAAGTCCGTGGTGGCCCTGAAGAACTCCAGCAGGGCCTGGTGGCTCCAGCTAGTCCCAGGGGACCCTCCACCGGTCACTCCCCCAGAGAAAGCACTCCCTTCCTGGGTGTTAAAGCCACAGTGTCCCCCCCTGGTGGTCAGCAGCAGGAAGAAGTGGGGGTTGCTCTCGAAGAGTTCCAGGGGTAGGGTAGACTGGGGGTCTCCTCTGATAGGGTCATCCTGAGCACAGACACTCAGAACGGGGATGGCGACTTCGTCTACGTCCCGGAGGGGTTCATTGCGTTCCCAGTAGGCCTCCCAGGCTCCCCCACTGCTGCTGCTGGTGCCCGCTGCTAGGGCCAGGGCTCCTTTAGGGCCAGGCGGCTGGCAGAACAGCACCTCCTCCAGGCCACGCAGGGAACAGCTGGAGAAAAGGGTGTCGGTGTGCACTGTCTCACCCAGCACTGTCCTGTACCTAGATATACAGTATACAGACATGAACACACACACGCAAACAAAGAGACAGACCCACAACGCCCACACATACACACACACACACACACACACACACACACACACACACACACACACACACACACACACACACACACACACACACACACACAAACAAGTACAATCAGCAAATAAAGTACAATCAGTAAATAAATGTAGAAGAGCTGCAAGGCTCTGTAACATCCTTGTTAGCATTGATTGTGAAACCACAAGTTGGGTCCCGATACCCCGCTCGATCAATAGCACTGTGGGCAGGACACCGGTTGCCATGGTTATGGTATTGTATTTTAATAAAATCCTATAATATCAGGGTATTTGACATCGTTCCCTTTCTTCTCCTCTTCTCAATCAGGTTTCTCTCTCTCTCCACCATCCCCTCTCCCTCACCCCTCCCTTTCCATCCTTACCCTGTGTGTTTGTCCCCTTCTACCCTCTCCCTCCCTTCCTCCCCACTCCCTTCCTCCCCCCTTCCTCCATCCTTTACCTGCTGAGGCATATCCTCTGGTAAGTCACCAGAGCCCAGTGGAAGGGCCAGATGGGTCCGTTCTCAAACCAGCTCTGGCAGCGGAACACTGGCGAGAGGCAGGCGGCGGCCGTCACGTAGCTGGATGAACCACATTCTCCCAGGTAGGCGAGGAGGAGACCGGACCCGGTGCTCTCACTCACCGCGTACAGCCGGCTCACGGGCTGCCTGTAGCGCATGTAGCGCACGGCCTCGCGTAGGTCCCCTGGGTCGCCAAACTGCTGCAGCTTGACGGTGCTGAGGGGGGTGGCGTTGTGGCTGCGCCGGTTAAACACCACGGGTAGGTAGCCATGGGACAACGCCACCTCACAGAGCTGAAGGACAGAGAAACAGAACATAGTGTAATTCATAGTGCACTACATATGGAATAGGCACACTTGGGACGCACCTGCCATTCACCATCTGTTTCTAGACACTTTTATGGTGTGTGAGTTTGCTGTGATGGAATGTAGGCCCATACGCTACAGTATATGCCCAACTACTGTAACATAACATGGGGGAGGGGGTAAAACAAAGACAATCTCATTATGAAAAAGGATGACAAAGTCTCATCTAGAAAGGATGATGTCCAAACACACACTGATTTAGCTCTCTCAAAATACACGAATGTACTCTCTTTATCTCTCTCTTCCTCTCCCTGTCTCTTCTTATCTCATCTCTATCTTTCCCTCGCCTTCTCTCTCTCTCTCGTTCTTTCTTTCTGACTCCCTCTTTCTCTCTCACATATACACACACACACAATTGGAGCTGACCCAGAAAGACAAAAGAAAAAATAATCCAACATAATTTGCCCTTTCCCCTCTCTCTCTCTCTCTCTCTCTCTCTCTCTCTCTCTCTCTCTCTCTCTCTCTCGCTCTCGCGCTCTCGCGCTCTCTCGCTCTGATGCTCCCTCGATCTCCCAGCAAAAAGGAAAGTCAAATCTGACAGAATTCAATTTTAGTTAAATCTTTCTTCCCATATCCCTCTCTATCTCCCGCCTATCCCCCTCTCTCGTTCTTCCCCCGTCTCCCTAGGCTACAGACATAAAAAAATCATTAACTTTAACTTTTACTCCAAATTCCTTTTCTTCAGCTTTCCATCTCCCAAAAAACAGAAAAGTCACATTTGACACATCTGATAGAATACATTTTTCTCCAAATCTCCCTCTCGCATCTCTCATTCTTTCTATTTCCCTCTCCTCCCTCCATCTCTTTCTCCCACATCTCCCTAGGCTACAAACAAAATAATTCACTTAAATCTTAGTCTAAATTCCCATTCTTCTGCTGACTGCTGACAGGCTGTTGATAGTGAATCAGCGCCTATGAATGCTCCCATTGTTGACAGACTAGGCTAGTAGGGGGTGCTGGCGGTCAAGGTTGTGACTTTTTGTTACTCACAACAGTAACAGAGTACATAAATCAGGCTTGTAACAATGCAAGCCTGTCCAGATTGGACAGTTTTACACTCAATTGGGATACTTTATAGTGGATTGGGCAGATTTTTTGATCTAGTTGGGGTAGAAAGTGTCAGAAGAATCTAGCAATATTGCCTGGACCGCAGGGCACACTGACTCATTATAAGGCTAATGGGCATTGGAGTGTAGCCTGATCCCAGATCTGTTTGTGCTGTCTTGCTGATAATGGTATGAGTTGGCAAGACAGCACAAACTGATCTGGGACTAGACTATTGGGAGTACAACTGCAGTGATGTGATCCTTTCACTCACAACCTGTCCAGGCAGAGCAAAGCCTTGTAAAAGCGTTTCTCAATTACCACAATCACTGTATTGAACCCTGGTTTTACCGCATGGCACTGTGCTCGTTGTTCGCTTTCTTGCTCTCTTCCTCACCTTGCCAAGGCTGACTTGAATGAAGATGCCCCCCATGCGCAATGGAAATAGGCATTGGCACTGGTACTTTCTCATATCTCGCCCAACCTCCTTTTTTACACCAATGCAATGATGAATTAGACATAATTTTACTATTTATGTAATTTCACCATTACAAATAACTTCACAGATTGAACCTTCAACAATGAATGGTATAGCAGAGAATTGTATGACCATGAGATAGGCTTTGTTATGTGTATGCATATAATATATGATTACCAAATAAATCATAATAACTACACTGTAACGGAAAACAGTAAATTATACAGTAATTTGGGGTATTATCAACAGTAAAATACTATGAAACATTTTCCTGCAGCATACGGTAAATGATGGTGCATTGTGGTAAAATGTTGTGGGCGGGGAAATAATTGCTGTATTTCAAATGGTAATGTATTTCCACCCCACAGAATACAATACCGTAATGTATCTTTGGAGCACCAAAAACATTTTGACCACTAGTGGGTGCATGGTATTGTTGTTTCTGGCTCATTCACATATTTTGAGGCTGTATTTGTTGCACCTGTGAGTGAGAATGATGTAACAATTTAACTCCTTTCAGGTTATAGTGATCCATCAATTTGTATGGGGGACAGATTGGAGTGGCAGTAAGTCCTAAACCTTAAATGGTTGAGCATTTTGCCACTTCCTTTTGGTCTGTTTTGATCTGTAGTCGCTGCCAGTTTGGAAGCCTTTGTTATGGCCTCTAGAAGTGCAAGTGATATAAAACCCCACATATTCATTAATATGTTGTAATGTGTCAACACTTTCCCTTGCAGCCAACCTGCTTGCACTAACTAATCCCTTGTAATTACAGTAAAATACTGTGAAATACAAAACCCTCTCCTTAATTAATTTAATTAATTCATCCATCCATTCATACTGATTATGGTAGCATTTTACTTTTTTCCAGTATAATACAGTCAATTTTGCGGTATTGTACTGCATGTCATTATACAGTACTTGCATTGAGACTGTGTTATTACAGTAGATGTACTGTTATATGAAATACAGAATTGTACTTGCCACCAAGCTGCCTGTAAGTTACTGTATATTCACAGTAACCCCATTACAGTGTAGAGATGTCTAGAGTTTATGTAAATCTTATTTCTGCCCCGGAGACTGTCCACAACAGCCCCCAACAGACATCCATAGCACTGTAACACTGTAAGCTATGTTCTAAGTAACAGCTATGTTGTCAGAGCAGAAGTAAAAAAAGGAGCAAGACAATTAGTATAATTTTGCCCCCATTAAGACCATAAGGCAGCCTTAGCACATACTGTAGGCCTAATAACAGGTGTAGGTGGGCACTGGGCACACTATGGTTGAGGGTGTTTTCACATGATGAACAAGAATAAGCCTGGTTATGAGAAGGTATTGCATGATATTTCATCATTCATTAAATCATTAGGCTACCTTCAGCACATTTCTAGTGATTTTCCCGAAAGAGTTGGGTATGATGAGGAGGATAGGGCTCGTGGAATTACTCGAGGTTCTCCTCCGTTTCTGGTACAACGCACCGGCCACCGACACTGCCCAGTCCAGTGCCACGAGACCATCGTCACTCAACTGCAAGTAGTCCCGCACGAAATGCACCCGGCTCTTGTACGGCCAGCACGCGCCGTAGACGGTCTGAAGAAACGCACTCGCCCGCCATGTCCATCCGGTGCACGCCGTGAAATTGCTGAAAGTCCTGCAGTGTTTGAGGAGATAGTTGGCCAGCGCCGAGGGTTTGCATATCAGCGCAACAGCGGGGACTTTATTCTCACCTTCCAAGTCCGGTGTCTGGGCATTAGCCCAGTCCCCCGGGAACTCCCGGTCTGAGACGCACCTCTCCGAGACCCTCTCCTTCGTTTGCCGCCGTGAAATTCCGAGCCTCTGGAGGAGTGCGTCTGGCTCGCCCTGGGTACCAAAATATTTCGAAGCTGGCCAAATAACGGCCACCAGAATCAGAATAAACAAAACCACTAGCCATTCCAGCATTTGAACGGTGGGGAATAAACGGTCAATTCCACGGATGTTCTATAGGCCTACAGTTATTTTTTTAATTCAAGTCAGCCAAAGCTAATATTAAAGCACAAAGAACCATCTTCGGCTGGTTGATGTCTTGTTCTCACCAAGCACAACGTGCGCGTAACCATATAGACTACTTGCTTTCGTTGGGAGAAACCAGAATGCGCACAGCCACAGTCTCCACTTTATTTCCTACAGTAACATTTCCACTTTGATATCTCCAGCCTTGATTAGATTTCCTGTTCATCCTTATTGAAAACAGATTGTTGAAGCAGAAACTGACTGGAAAAGACCCACTGTTTCAAAATAAAGCGCCCCACTCCAGAATGGCTGCCTTCTTCAAGGTGCATTCCTGGATAAATTACGCAAAGTGTTTTCTCCGACTGCACATGAAAGGTATGGACACCCCCTCTCCAGGTCGTTCCAAATCGGGATGCATGGTGTTCTCGGCGCGCGCCTTTGAATTATCCGTAATTTCATGCAGAGCTGCGCAAGCTTCGCTCCTCAACCTCAACAGCTATGTGAGCGAGAGAAACGTCAGAATGCATTGCACTGTTCATGCTTCAAGTGCGAGGCAGGCAGGCGCCTCCCAGCTACCATGCAGAAACCCTCGGTGTCAGACTGTCAGAGGCGAAAACATCTCCTATAAAATTAACATAGGGATGTACAGCAACATTTTCTCTTTCAAAGTAGCCATTCTATGTGAAATAGTATGGCAAGATGTAGGGAATAGAGGGACATTAGGGAGGCAATATATGTTAGGTAGTGCTCGTAAACCGCTGCTTGTATGGGGTGATGATGATGCAGTTGTTGCTGTTTTGGACCTGTCTGAAAATGATGGCAGTCTGACGGCAGTCTGACAGAGTGCTGTAGCCTGCCAGGGAGGAATGATGGTGAGGACCAGACTGACAGAGAAATGTAGCCTGTCAGGGAGGATTGATGATGAGGACCTGTGGGGGATGAGTCAGTGGAATTAAAGTGTGTGTGTGTTGTATTGTGTTGTGTTGTGTGTGTATATGTGTGTGTGTTGTATTGTGTTGTGTTGTGTGTGTATATGTGTGTGTGCTTAGACATTAACCAGACTGCAGTCTGTTGTTGGTGCATGTGGTTCAACTGTTTATCTTTGAGCCTATGATGAGACGATTTCAGTTGGCGAGACACAAGAAGACAACAGCTAATGTTATTCATGAGGCTGAACCAAAGAAGATAAATTAAGAAATGAACGGAACAGAACTTTGACCTCACTCATCTTTTTAGTCATGAAAATAAATGATATTCTATGTCTGTGGAGCGAGGGATGCTGATTAGAAAGAAAGGGAAGAAAGTGAAAGGGAGGAAGAGACCAAGAGGAGTGACAGGGAGGATAGTGTATCTAGAGAGAGAGAGAGAGAGAGTTGACATGCAGTAAGGATAGGGGTTATGGCGCCTGGAGGTTTTTGTTATAGATTGTTCAACACACCTGCTTCTCAGGACATGTTATGGCCCTCATGGGACATCACACACCCTCGAGGGACGTCACAGGATATCTAAAAACAAGCACACACCCTTTATTGTTTTGTTTATGGACGATAAATTGTTCTGCATGATCCAAGGTTTTGGGAACACGCACAGACACAGTCACACAACCAGTTGTGGTTCAACTGTTTATCTTTGGTACACAGTCACACACACACACACACAGTCACACACACACACACACACACACACACACACACACACACACACACACACACACACACACACACACACACACACACACACACACACACACACACACACACACACACACACACACACACACACACAGTGTACCACGTGAACTCAGGAACTGGTGGCGAATGGTCCTTGAGAGGGGCTGTGGTCTTTGAGAGGTCTGGGAACATAAATACACACACACCAGAGGACACCAGAGGACACCGATAAGAGAAACGGTGCCATAGAGAATATGACACGAATTACTCTAACTGACATAAGAAGAGCCATGAAGGGCATAATCTAGCAGCTCTAGTGTCCTGTAATGGGGGGTGAACAACCTCCACCCTTCCCCATGAACATAGCCCTAAATGACCCTTCTCTGTATGTTCCTTGTCATGTGTTGTGTGCTGTTTTCATTCTCCTCTCATGATAGTTACAGCATAACATGTAAATAATTGCTGTAACAGAGTGGATGGTTATGTGTTACTGTTCTGTTGATCTTCTTGCATTAAGCAGAAGTCTCTTGTTCTCCATCCTATAGTAAAAGAGTGAATGTACTGTAGAAGAGATGTTCTCTATTAAAACAACCTTTCCAGACAAATGAGGTGTGTTGGCAGATGCATAAATGAATGAATAATTGCTCCCTGTCTGCCCTAGAGACAGGACACACCTGTCATGGCTTTGCCAAAGCATTGACCCTGCAGTTGACGAGGCATACAATGGTCTACACTGAAACACATATACGCACACGAACACACACATGGGTACGTACACACCCGACACATACACACACACTCACATACACAAACACCCGACACACACACACACATACACCCCTCCTCATCCATTACTGAACACTGATCCAGGGACGTGGTGCTAAATCTGGACTCCCTCCCCAGGAGTGCTGACTAAATGTAAAAAACACTGGCTGGAAATAACACCCAGGGTGCATCCCAAATGGCACACTATTGCCTATTTAGTGCACTACTTTTGAACAGGGCCCATAAGGCTATGGTCTAAAGTAGTGCGCTATATAAGGAATTTGGTTCCATTTAGAACACATCCCCAGTCTGCTCCTGCAGAACAGAATGTCTGAATTATACAACCAGTGTACAGTATGCATTATGAATGACATATCTCACAGCTGTAGCGTTGATCGTTCAGCGGAGGTCATACTAGTTTAATACAGGGTGTGTTTGAACTGGGAATGAGAAATCAAACACTATTAATAGATTTATAATAGATTCATGATTAAGTATTTAGCGTTTGATGATGGTGCACTAAACACAGATTTTGACAGCTGATCTCTAAATTCTACATGATACAATTGATATTAATCTTTTGATTGGTTTTCTGAAGGAAAACGCAAAACAGAAGTACATTAGCTCAATCTCCAGCCACATATACAGTATGATGTCACCAAGGAGATGGTGAAGTAGATAAAGAGGGGGAGAAGTGAAGTGAGGAGAGAGGAAACTGTGGGAGGCCTCATGTCTCATTCATAGTCATAGTTTATGTGTAGAGAACCGATTTGTGGGGCTTGGATAAACAAATGGCCCCCGCCCTCTAAATCTCATTGCCTCCCTGATGGGAATGGAAACCAGCTGTAGTGTGGAAGACTGAAATGATAGTAGTGTCAGAGGCTGTCCAACAGGACTGTGTGTTGTGTCCCCCTTGTGTGTTCTCCCTCCTGCATCTGGGAACTATCATCACAACACTGCCTGCCCCCTGTGTACGCCCCCCCCCCCCCAGCCCTCCCATCCTCTCCTCATTCCTACCAACATCTCCCCATCCTTCCCCTACCCTCACTTCCTCTCCTCACCCACCACGGTCACCATGGCACCACTGGCAGGAGTCACAACACTGCATGTGTGAGGGGGGGGGGAGTATACATTTAAACCCAGCCTACCACGACTTCAAAACAAACATTTCACACCATGACACAAGCTCACATAACCTTTTTGGTGTGGGATGAGATCACCTAAATGCTGATATAACGTCAGTTCTGCTTCTTTACCTCTGAATCGCTAAGGCTTGATCAGTGTGGAGTTAAATTATCCAAGACCTGTGTTAGAAGGCAAACACTACCTCAGTTTGCTTTTTTCAGATAGAGTATGAGCTCATCCACTCTGGTGTCAACCCCATCCCTGAACCCCACATCCAACAGGAGTACATCTATTCAACTTTTTAATGTACAATGATTCCAAATTCTGTTAGGCAACATCCACCACTGAGACCTTGACATAACATGGCTAACATGCAGTACATGTGTGAAGTCTATTGCTATCAGGATGCAGAGAAGCTCAAGAGCCCAATGAAAGTTTTGGCTTCAACATTTTTTTAAAGCTGCACTTCCTCCCTCTGTTGTTCTTCTAAACTGTCCCTCTCCTGAACCCCATCGTGACGTAGGTAGAATGCAGGGTGTAGTTGACTGACGTCTGTGACCACTGACCAGACAGACGCGTATTTAGGCGAAACCCACTTCAGCCTCAAATGTTATCCTCTAATGAATTAAAAGGCGTAAACAACTCAAATGTCATCTTAACACTTTTGTACTTTGACGCAGTTTGTTTTTTATGACATCAATAAATTCTGAGAATTCATCTAGCCAAATGCTAGCGGCAACAAGTCCTCTATTCACACTCCATTGGTCACACATACACGCACACGCACACGCACACGCACACACTGTGCAGTATGTCTAGCCAGATCTGCACAGACAGCACTCTGAAATGTCATAGACACCGTTTTTTTGGTAGATTGTTGTTGGGTAAGCAGTAAGCACTGGTTTGCTGGAAACCTGCTTGATGCACAGAGGTGGTACGCCGGCTTGGTTCAGTGCACACTGGTGGTACGCCACACCAGTGACTCGGAGATGTGGGGTGATGCGTCAAATCGTGCGACCTCATCCTCTGTGGCTCACTTCCTGTCCCTCTTACACTTCCTGTTTAAGGAGTAATGCTGAAAACAATCCCCAACCAAGAGACATAACACTAACAGTCAAAAGCATTAAGAGTAGACTACCTTAGCTAATTATCAGACAATCTCCCTCATGTCCTTCCAGACTGTATACTGTACCACAGCACTATAATCAGGAGTTCTTTACTCCACTGACTGACAGGCTCGATAGCAGTGTGACCTCAGCTGAAATGCTAAAGTACAGTACTATTGATTGACACGTTATTCGGTTATTCATTATTGGCAGGTTGAGGATAAGCTATAGAGTCAGTCAGTCAGGGAGTGTTTATAAAAGAGACAAATATTTTGAAAGAGACCAGTATCCCAGGACTGCACAACTTTCTGTTTGTAAAACGCATTTTGAAGCATACAAAAGAACAACAGCAGGGATGCTGTGCCATTATATTTTATTTGATACAAATAGTTGATAAAACAATGAGGCTGTTTGTCTTGTAACGTTAAGTACCACAGTATATTCCAAGTGTCACCAATGGGAATAAACTAGCTACCTCATAGTGTAGCTGTACTATGACAAAGCCTGCAGCTCTGTCTGTCCTGAATCCTCAACGCAGCCAGGAGAGGAGAAGCTAATCTGAGAGCTCAACGTTTATACATCCTGACTCCTCAACGCAGCCAGGAGAGGAGAAGCTAATCTGAGAGCTCAACGTTTATACATCCTGAATCCTCAACGCAGCCAGGAGAGGAGAAGCTAATCTGAGAGCTCAACGTTTATACATCCTGAATCCTCAACGCAGCCAGGAGAGGAGAAGCTAATCTGAGAGCTCAACGTTTATACATCCTGAATCCTCAACGCAGCCAGGAGAGGAGAAGCTAATCTGAGAGCTCAACGTTTATACATCCTGAATCCTCAACGCAGCCAGGAGAGGAGAAGCTAATCTGAGAGCTCAACGTTTATACATCCTGAATCCTCAACGCAGCCAGGAGAGGAGAAGCTAATCTGAGAGCTCAACGTTTATACATCCTGAATCCTCAACGCAGCCAGGAGAGGAGAAGCTAATCTGAGAGCTCAACGTTTATACATCCTGAATCCTCAACGCAGCCAGGAGAGGAGAAGCTAATCTGAGAGCTCAACGTTTATACATCCTGAATCCTCAACGCAGCCAGGAGAGGAGAAGCTAATCTGAGAGCTCAACGTTTATACATCCTGAATCCTCAACGCAGCCAGGAGAGGAGAAGCTAATCTGAGAGCTCAACGTTTATACATCCTGAATCCTCAACGCAGCCAGGAGAGGAGAAGCTAATCTGAGAGCTCAACGTTTATACATCCTGAATCCTCAACGCAGCCAGGAGAGGAGAAGCTCATCTGAGAGTTCAACGTTTATACATCCTGAATCCTCAACGCAGCCAGGAGAGGAGAAGCTAATCTGAGAGCTCAACGTTTATACATCCTGAATCCTCAACGCAGCCAGGAGAGGAGAAGCTAATCTGAGAGCTCAACGTTTATACATCCTGAATCCTCAACGCAGCCAGGAGAGGAGAAGCTAATCTGAGAGCTCAACGTTTATACATCCTGAATCCTCAACGCAGCCAGGAGAGGAGAAGCTAATCTGAGAGCTCAACGTTTATACATCCTGAATCCTCAAAGCAGCCAGGAGAGGAGAAGCTAATCTGAGAGCTCAACGTTTATACATCCTGAATCCTCAACGCAGCCAGGAGAGGAGAAGCTAATCTGAGAGCTCAACGTTTATACATCCTGACTCCTCAACGCAGCCAGGAGAGGAGAAGCTAATCTGAGAGCTCAACGTTTATACATCCTGAATCCTCAACGCAGCCAGGAGAGGAGAAGCTCATCTGAGAGCTCAACGTTTATACATCCTGACTCCTCAGGGAGAGTTTGGGTATGACATCAAAGGAGGAGAGAAAGGGAGGGAGAGAGAGAGGTATATAATGGTGGGAAGGAGAGAGAAATATTCAGTTTGTGAGTCAGGGGAAGGGAGAAGAGAAGTGAGGGGAGAGAGGTAGGAGGATAATGATAGAGAGGGGGAGGGAGTTAGAGAAAGAAGAGAGTGAGATAAAGTGAAAGAGTCAGGAAAAAAAGAGGGACAGAAATGCGGATGTTGTTCGACCTCCCGCCCTGCTCCTGGATGATCTGAATATAGATTAATGAGGTGCATTAGAAGTAGATTAGACAGAGATGAAGAGATCTTCAACCAGAGAGAGTATAGATTTTGACTGTTCAAACAGTATCTCTAGAGAGAGTGTTTATTCTATAGGATCTCTGGAGTGTCTTGTCATAACACTGTTATATAAATTACATAACTGATCATGACTGTTAAAGACAAACCAAACCAAGGCATTGTCATAGGGCATTATCGGACATCTTAAGTAGAGTAACAGTTTCTGTTAAGTTTTATTTTATCACTTGAATTCATCTCACTTGCTAGGCAGTGGTGGACTGAAGACAGAATGAAGACAAAGGGACTGAAGGGGGTGGGTGCAGCCCCGGTTCCCATGACAACCTGGGGATGAGTTGGTGAGAATGCAAGTATGTGTTTGTTTGTTAACGTTTCCATCACAAAGAGTGTGCCTGCCAACTGTTCACAACGCAAAACCCACAGCATGTCTGAACACCTGCAGACATAGAGATCAGTCAAATGGATCATTTAAAAATCCCATTGAAGCCACATAGATAGGCTACTGTAGAAGATGAACCATCTAGTTGAATATTCAGTCCCCTCTCCTCCATGGCAGCTACATAACAGTGACAGAGTAACTAACAAACAAAACTTATGTTCATAACGCGCTGCCATGTCTGCCTAAAGTTAATTGAAAGAATATTATGACTGTGTGTGTGTGTGTGTGTGTGTGTGTGTGTGTGTGTGTGTGTGTGTGTGTGTGTGTGTGTGTGTGTGCGTGTGCGTGTGCTTGTGCGTGTGCGCGTGTGTGGATCACACCTGTAAGACGTTTAGAGCACATTAGTGAACATTCACTTCAGAGAAAATGTCAAGCTAATTGAAAATACTATAAATATAATAGCAACCATTAGCTCTGTATTCTACCACTCTAGGGTTTAGATTTCCCTACCCCAATACTGAACCGCAGATAAACATCATTAACTGAACTATATCCTCAAATGACAAACCTTCCCGATATCAGTGCATGAAGCTAGCCGATCTGCTTCATTTCACACGGACGCACGCACACACACGAGCAAGCACGCACACACGCACACGCACACACCCTCTTTGTGTACGTTCCTCTCTGTTGACCACTCACTTACAGACAATGTAGCGGGTCACCATTGAGGGCATTATGTTCTGAAAATGTGTGTGTGTTCTGGCCCTGTCTGGGTGCTTTGTGTGTGTGTTGAATGTACGGTAAACAGAACATGGCCTTGTGGCCCTACACTCCTCAAAGAGAGGCCTGACTATCTGCAAGGCCATGGGGATAAAACTATGACGCCGTGAGGTGACAGTGACGGAGAGACCCTGGAGAGACAGAGAGAGAGAGAGAGAGAGAGAGAGAGAGTGAGATGGGTGAGTGGGTGGAAAGGGGGAGTGGGGGCTGAAAGCTAGAACTAAAATCAGAGGAGATAGATTAGTCAGTCAGATCACGGTTTAGCTAAATACATTTGGTCTATCCAAAGTGAGTTGAGAACCTGTTTTTGGTTCTGCTTATTCTATTTATATGATTCCTTTCTATGATGACCACTGAGAAGCAAGTCTCTCAGTGCTGATGACACAAGAAGATGGAAGGTTCCAGAGCTGACAATGCTCTAAACTCCATGTTCCCACGATGCACTTTGATTCTCATGCACCTTGCTTCTGTTAAAGTACTCTCTCTCCAACAGAGACACACACACACACTTTAGACTGTACATATTGTCACAGCAAAATAATCCTGCAGCAACAGGATTTGAACGTTTAGTCCATAATGTTGCTTGATTGGTGGTTAGGCTATTAGCTGGCCAAAGTAGGCTACTTGAAAAGTGCAGTACTGCTAACATAACCATGTGTTTTCAGTGAATTTATGTAAATCCCGAAAGTCATCTGCATTGCCTGCGGAGACGGACAATTTTCAGCACCAATAGTGTAATCAAATTAAGAATGGTGTCGCATCCCTCCAATAGAGTTCCAGACACTTGTAGAATCTATGCCAAGGTGCATTGAAGCTGTTCTGGCTCGTGGTGCCCCAACGCCCTATTAAGACACTTTATGTTGGTGTTTCCTTTATTTTGACAGTTACCTGTACATATGTACACTGCAGAGAGACAAATAGCACATGAAAAGTTGAACATGAAAGGCCCAACAGCTTGCTTTCCAGGCTCACTGGCTGTAGATAGGGTTGTGGTTGGGGGTGGGATGGGGCAGGTCTTTGTGCTAGCCCAGCAGGATGTTCTGCACATGCAGTGAGTAATTGCCAAGTGTCTGTGTGAAACAGAGTATTAACAAGCAGGTTACAGAGATAAGGACCGGCAGGAATGAACCATACACACATGCTCTGACACACTCTCAGTTTCTCTCTCTGACACAAATTAAAGGTACACTATTGTACGTGTGCAAAATCTAAACAAAAATCATATTTTACCTACCAATTAAGCATAGAGGAACTCACAGTTGGAATCTGTTAGTAGGAGATGTGGACTAATATGTTGATTAGAGATCAAAGTGTTCTTCAGTTCATCTGAGGATGAAAAGAGTTAGAGCTCATTAGGATACAGCTCTGCACACTGCAGTCTGATCAAACACCCTGCAACTGTTCTCTTTCTCTTCATTTACAGTATCATCAAAAATGAAAATAAAGACTTTTCAAGATGGAGATTTGGTTTTAGAAAATAACAGCCTTCTTTTATAGAGGGCTGGAGTAAGCCATTACATTTCACAGTGCCAATAGATTTCTTCAAGTATGCTAAAAACCTCAAATGCTCCCCAAAACAAAGTGATCGAAGCTAACCACTGGGCACAGACTTAATATTGACGTCTAGTTTTGATTTACATTTGACTGAGTTGTCAACTAATGTGAATGCAGCATGAAATCAACATAACTTGTCAACATGTCATTGGATTTAGGTTAAAAGTTGGCAGAAAAAAATACTAAATTCCCTTACGTTGATGGCTTATTGCAAATTTGTTTTCCACGTTGTTTTAACGTCATCACTTTGAATTGTTTTGTTGAAATGAAATGGTAGAATGTTGATTCAACCAGTTTTTGCAGAGTGGGTTCCGTAACAACCTTGAGTCTTTAACAAGGTCTACAGTTCACATGAGACCCACAAAATCAATAGATTTTAGTAAAAAAGAAAACAAGAAAAAGAAGCCTCCCTCTGCTTCTTTCTGTTTGGCCTTCTCTGTCTTTATTTGAAGAATAACAGCCTCCTTGAAAGTGTTTTATGTGATGTTCTTTTGAACATTACTGTCTTATTTAACACAGATATTAGAAATACCCCTATTAAAGACCTGCTATGCTCCACTGGGCTCAGAGGAAGAACATTCTGCGTTCTACACACTATCGTCAACCACAAGCTCCACTCTCCTCTTCAATATTTTAGAGGAATCCTCTGGTGTGAAACTGAGGAATGTTAAATACAGATATTACACTCCGTCATCATGGTTTCTACTCTTTACCTCAACCAACACACAGCATTGTATTAGCCTGTACTGTATGTACTTATGCTGTAACCAACTCTATCATTGCCCTGCAATACGTTTCAACTCTCCTCTCCCTCAACTCACACAGACAGCATTGTTGACCTCCTTTCCTGATAGTAAACTGAAAGAGAAGCTATCTCTCTCCCACTCTCCCTCCCTCTCTCCCACTCTCCCTCCCTCTCTCCCACTTTCCCTCCCTCTCTCCCACTCTCCCTCCCTCTCTCCCACTCTCCCTCCCTCTCCCTTTCTTTTTTTGTAATATTTTATTTTAGTTGACAATAAACCAAAACACACATAGACAAAAACAATAGACAACTTAACATTTACAAACATTAAGTACATCACACTTGCTCCGTGTGTGAAAAAAGAGAGTTCCATGCACTCATGGCTCTGTATAATACTATACGTTTCCTTGAATTTGTTCTGGACCTGGGGCCTGTGAGAAAAACACTGGTGGTATGTCTGGTGGGGTAAGTGTGTGTATCAGTTGACTATGCAAACAATTTGAAATTTCCAACACATGAATGTTTCTTGTAAAAACAAGAAGTCCATCTTTCCTCAACTTTCCTCAAGAGAGACTGGCATGCTTAGTATTCAAATTAGCCCTCTGATTACAATGAAGAGCAAGACGTACCACTCTGTTCTGGGCAAGGTGCAGCTTAACTATACTGAGCAAAAATATAAACGCAACATGCAACAATTTCAAACAATTTACGGAGTTACAGTTCATATAAGGAAATCAGTCAATTGAAATAAATAAATTAGGCCCTAATCTATGGATTTCACATGACTGGGCAGGGGCGCAGCCATGGGGGAGCCAGGCCCAGCCAATCAGAATTCATTTTCCCCCACAAATTGAATGTATTACAGACATAAATACTCCTCAGTTATATCAGCTGTCCGGGTGGCTGGTCTTAGATGATCCTGCAGGTGAAGAAGCCAGATGTGGAGGTCCTGGGCTGGTGTGGTTATACATGGTCTGTGCTTGTGAGGTCAGTTAGACGTAATGCCAAATTCTCTATAACAACGTTGGAGGCGGCTTATGGAAGAGAAATTAACATTCAATGATCTGGCAACAGCACTGGTGGACATTCCTGCAGTCAGCATGCCAATTGCACACTCTCTCAAAACTTGAGACATCTGTGGGATTGTGTTATGTGACAAATCTGCACATTTTAGAGTGGCCTTTTATTATCCCCATGCAAGGTGCACCTGTGTAATGATCATGTTGTTTAATTAGCTTCTTGATATGCCACACCTCTCAGGTGGATGGATTATCTTGGCAATTTGTGTACAACATTTTAGAGAAATAAGGTTTTTGTGCATCAAGAACATTTCTGGGATCTTTTTTTTCAGCACATGAAACATGGGACCAACACTTTACATGTTCAGTTTATATTTCTGTTCAGTGTAGGTCTTTCTTTGCAGCACTTCACCATATGACTGGACATGAATCAAGATAAGATACAACTAGAGCCTGCAGGACATGCTTTGTAGAGTGTGGTGTCAAAAAAGCAGAGCATCTCTTTAATATGGACATACCTCTCCCCATCTTTACAACCATTGAATCTATATGTTTTGACCATGAGAGTTTACATTCTAAGGTAACAAACAAATAATTTAGTCTCCTCAACTTGTTCAAAAAGCTCACCATTCATTACCAGATTCAGCTGAGGTCTAGAACTTAAGGAAAGATTTGTACCAAATACAGTGCTCTTAGTTTTAGAGATGTTCAGGACCAGTTTATTACTGGCCAACAAGTCCAAAACAGACTGCAACTCTTTGTTAAGGGTTTCAGTGACTTCATTAGCTTCATTATATGGTTGAATCAACAGCATACATGGACACACGTGCTTTGTTTAATGCCAGTGGCAGGTCATTGGTAAAAATAGAAAAGAGGGCCTAGAGAGCTGCCCTGCGGTACACCACACTTTACATGTTTGACATTAGAGAAACTTCCATTAAAGAAAACCCTTGGAGTTCAATTAGATAGATAGCTCTGAATCCACTATATGGCAGAGGTTGAAAAGCCATAACACATAAGTTCTCAACAGATTATGGTCAATAATATCAAAGGCTGCACTGAAACCGCACAGTACAGCACCCACAATCTTCTTCTTATCATTTTCTTTCAACCAATCATCAGTCATTTGTGTCAGTGCAGTACATGTTGAGTGCCCTTCTCTATAACCATGCTGAAAGTCTGTTGTTAATTTGGTTACAGAGAAATAGCATTGTATTTGGTCAAACATAATTTTTACAACAATTTGCTAAGAGCTGGAACGGAACGGAAATGGCGCCACACCAAACTGGAAGTCTTCCGACTAGCTTGGAAAGACAGTACCGTGCAGTATCGAAGAGCCCTCACTGCTGCTCGATCATCCTATTTTTCCAACTTAATTGAGGAAAATAAGAACAATCCGAAATTTCTTTTTGATACTGTCGCAAAGCTAACTAAAAAGCAGCATTCCCCAAGTGAGGATGGCTTTCACTTCAGCAGTAATAAATTCATGAACTTCTTTGAGGAAAAGATCATGATCATTAGAAAGCAAATTACGGACTCCTCTTTAAATCTGCGTATTCCTCCAAAGCTCGGCTGTCCTGAGTCTGCACAACTCTGCCAGGACCTAGGATCAAGAGACACTCAAGTGTTTTAGTACTATATCTCTTGACACAATGATGAAAATAATCATGGCCTCTAAACCTTCAAGCTGCATACTGGAACCTATTCCAACTAAACTACTGAAAGAGCTGCTTCCTGTGCTTGGCCCTCCTATGTTGAACATAATAAACGGCTCTCTATCAACCGGATGTGTACCAAACTCACTAAAAGTGGCAGTAATAAAGCCTCTCTTGAAAAAGCCAAACCTTGACCCAGAAAATATAAAAAACTATCGGCCTATATCGAATCTTCCATTCCTCTCAAAAAAAATTGAAAAAGCTGTTGCTTTTTCATTGCCTTCCTGAAGACAAACAATGTATACGAAATGCTTCAGTCTGGTTTTAGACCCCATCATAGCACTGAGACTGCACTTGTGAAGGTGGTAAATGACCTTTTAATGGCGTCAGACCGAGGCTCTGCATCTGTCCTCGTGCTCCTAGACCTTAGTGCTGCCTTTGATACCATCGATCACCACATTCTTTTGGAGAGATTGGAAACCCAAATTGGTCTACGCGGACAAGTTCTGGCCTGGTTTAGATCTTATCTCTCGGAAAGATATCAGTTTGTCTCTGTGAATAGTTTGTCCTCTGACAAATCAACTGTAAATTTCGGTGTTCCTCAAGGTTCCGTTTTAGGACCACTTGTTTTCACTATATATTTTACCTCTTGGGGATGTCATTCGAAAACATAATGTTAACTTTCACTGCTATGCGGATGACACCGGATGTACATTTCAATGGAACATGGTGAAGCCCCAAAATTGCCCTCGCTGGAAGCCTGTGTTTCAGACATAAGGAAGTGGATGGCTGCAGACTTGCTACTTTTAAACTCGGACAAAACAGAGATGCTTGTTCTAGGTCCCAAGAAACAAAGAGATCTTCTGTTGGATCTAACAATTAATCTTGATGGTTGTAAAGTCGTCTCAAATAAAACTGTGAAGGACCTCGGCGTTACTCTGGACCCTGATCTCTCTTTTGACGAACATATCAAGACTGTTTCAAGGACAGCTTTTTTCCATCTACGTAACACTGCAAAAATCAGAAACTTTTTGTCCAGAAATGATGCAGAAAAATTAATCCATGCTTTTGTTACTTCTAGGTTAGACTACTGCAATGTTCTACTTTCCGGCTACCCGGATAAAGCACTAAATAAACTTCAGTTAGTGCTAAATACGGCTGCTAGAATCCTGACTAGAACCAAAAAATTTGATCATATTACTCCAGTGCTAGCCTCCCTACACTGGCTTCCTGTTAAGGCAGGGCTGATTTCAAGGTTTTACTGCTAACCTACAAAGCATTACATGGGCTTGCTCCTACCTATCTTTCCGATTTGGTCCTGCCGTACATACCTACATGTACGCTACGGTCACAAGACGCAGGCCTCCTAATTGTCCCTAGAATTTCTAAGCAAACAGCTGAAGGCAGGGCTTTCTCCTATAGATCTCCATCTTTATGGAATGGTCTGCCTACCCATGTGAGAGACACAGACTCGGTCTCAACTTTTAAGTCTTTACTGAAGACTCATCTCTTCAGTGGGTCATATGATTGAGTGTAGTCTGGCCCAGGAGTGTGAAGGTGAACGGAAAGTCTCTGGAGCAACGAACCACCCTTGCTGTCTCTGCCTGGCCGGTTCCCCTCTCTCCACTGTGATTCTCTACCTCTAACCCTATTACAGGGGCTGAGTCACTGGCTTACTGGTGCTCTTTCATGCCGTCCCTAGGAGGGGTGCGTCACTTGAGTGGGTTGAGTCACTGACGTGATCTTCCTGTCTGGGTTAGCGCCCCCCCTTGGGTTGTGCCGTGGCAGAGATCTTTGTAGGCTATACTCGGCCTTGTCTCAGGATGGAAGTTGGTGGTTGAAGATATCCCTCTAGTGGTGTGGGGGCTGTGCTTTGGCATAGTGGGTGGGGTTATATCCGTCCTGTTTGGCCCTGTCCGGGGGTATCATCGGATGGGGCCACAGTGTCTCCTGACCCCTCCTGTCTCAGCCTCCAGTATTTATGCTGCATTAGTTTGTGTCGGGGGGCTAGGGTCAGTTTGTTATATCTGGAGTACTTCTCCTGTCTTATCCGGTGTCCTGTGTGAATTTAAGTATGGTCTCTCTAATTCTCTCTTTCTCTCTTTCTTTCTCTCTCTCGGAGGACCTGAGCCCTAGGACCATGCCTCAGGACTACCTGGCATGATGACTCCTTGCTGTCCCCAGTCCACCTGGCCGTGCTGCTGCTCCAGTTTCAACTGTTCTGCCTGCGGCTATGGAACCCTGACCTGTTCACCGGACGTGCTACCTGTCCCAGACCTGCTGTTTTCAACTCTCTAGAGACCGCAGGAGCGGTAGAGATACTCTTAATGATCGGCTATGAAAAGCCAACTGACATTTACTCCTGAGGTTACTCCTGAGGTGCTGACTCCTGAGGTGCTGCACCCTCGACAACTATTATTATTTGACCATGCTGGTCATTTATGAACATTTGAACATCTTGGCCATGTTCTGTTATAATCTCCACGCGGCACAGCCAGAAGAGGACTGGCCACCCCTCATAGCCTGGTTCCTCTCTAGGTTTCTTCCTAGGTTTTGGCCTTTCTAGGGAGTTTTTCCTAGCCACCATGCTTCTACACCTGCATTGCTTGCTGTTTGGGGTTTTAGGCTGGGTTTCTGTACAGCACTTTAAAATATCAGCTGATGTAAGAAGGGCTATATAAATACATTTGATTTGATTTGATTTGAGGAGCTGCCAGCAAGCTGATAGGTCTGCTGTTAGAACCAGAAAAGGCCACTTTACCACTCTTGGTTAGTGGAAAGACTTTGGCTTCCCTCCAGGCCTGAGGACAAAGACTTTCCTCTAGGCTCAAATTAAAGATATGACAGATAGGAGTGGCTATAGAGTCAACTACCATCCTCAGTAGCTTTCCATCTAAGTTGTCAATGCCAGGTTTGTCACTATTGATCGATAACAATACATTTTTCCACCCCTCCCACACTAACTTTACAAAATTCTAACTTACAATGCTTTTCTTTTTTTTATGCATGAATACATTGGTTCATTGTTTGTTGTTGGCATTTCCTGCCTAAATTTGCCCACTTTGCCAATTAAGTAATCATTAAAATAATTGGCTACATCAAATGGTTTTGTGATGAATAAGCCATCTGATTCGATGAAAGATGGAGTTGAATGTCTTTCTGCCCATAATTACATTTAAAGTGCTCCAAAGTTTTTGTTCCATCATGCTTTATATCATTGCTCTTGGCTTCATAATAAATTACTTCCGGTAAATGAGAGCAGGGCAGGGTAATATCTTACACAACCCCTGATTCTCATCTTTCAGTTTAAACTGAATGGTATAATGACAGCCCCTTATATGTCCCGCTACAGAATATGTTGTGTTCTGACCTCTTGGAGATCATCTAGGTTCTCTAGTTCTTCCATGAACAGAACCTATGATCCTGATGTGTTGCAGCTGACATGCTGATCCTGATGTGTTGCAGCTGACATGCTGATCCTGACGTGTTGTAAGAAGTGTCAGGCAGTCATGCTATGTACTGTACATTCGGAAAGAAGTCAGACCCCTTGGCTTTTTCCACATTTTGTTGCGTTACAGCCATATTCTAAAATTGATTAAATAGTTTTTCCCCCTCATAAATCTACACACAATACCCCATAATGACAAAGCAAAAACAGGCTTTTAGACATTTTTGCAAATGTATAAAAAATAAAAAATGAAATATAACATTTACACAAGTATTCCTCACATTCTTCTCTGCAGATTCTCTCAAGCTCTGTCAGGTTGGATGGGGGTGTTGCTGTACAGCTATTTTCAGATCTCTCCAGAGATGTTTGATCGGGTTCAAGTCCGGGCTCTGGCTGGTCCACTCATTCAGAGACTTGTCCCGAAGCCACTCCTGCGTTGTCTTGGCTGTGTGCTAAGGGTCATTTTCCTGTTGGAAGGTGAACCGTCGCCCCAATCTGAGGTCCTGAGCGCTCCGGGGCAAGTTTTCATCAAGAATCTCTCTATACTTTGCTCCGTTCATCTTTCCCTCGATCCTGACTAGTCTTCCAGTCCCTGCAGCTGAAAAACATTCCCACAGAATGATGCTGCCACCACCATGCTTCACCATAGGGATGGTGCCAGGTTTCCTCCAGATGTGACGCTTGGCATTCAGGCCAAAGAGTTCGATCTTGGTTTCATCAGACCAGGGAATCTTGTTTATCATGCTCTGAGAGACTTTAGGTGCCTTTTGGCAAACGCCAAGCGTGCTGTCATGTGCCTTTTACTGAGGAGTGGCTTTCGTCTGGACAGTATACCATAAAGGCTTGGGTTTACCATCGGGTTCTTGGTCACCTCCCTGACCAAGGCCCTTCTCTCCCGACTGCTCAATTTGGCCAAGCGGCCAGCTCTAGGAAGAGTCCTGGTGGTTCCAAACTTCTTCCATTTAAGAATGATGGAGGCCACTGTATTCTTAGGGACCTTCAACGCTGCAGAAATGTTTTGGTACCCTTCCCCAGATCTGTGCCTCAACACAATCCTGCCTCGGAGCTCTACGAACAATTCCTTCGCCCGGCTTTGTTTTTGCTCTGACATGCACTGTCAAATGTGGGACCTTATATAGACAGGTGTATGCCATTCCAAATCATATCCAATCAATTGAATTTACCACAGGTGGATTCCCATCAAGTTGTAGAAACATCTACACCTGAGCTCAATTTCGAGTCTCATAGCAAAGGGTCTGAACACTTATGTAAGTAAGGTATCTGTTTATTTACCATCACAATCAGATCCGGGCACTAAGACCACACTCAGTCAGCTGTATAAGGAAATAAGCAAACAGGAAACCACTAACCCAGAGGCGGCGCTCCTAGTGGCCGGAGACTTTAATGCAGGGAAACTTAAATAAGTTCTACCAAATCTCTATCAACATGTTAAATGTACAACCAGAGGGAAAAAAATTCTAGATCACCTGTACTCCACACACAGAGACGCGTACAAAGCTCTCCCTCGCCCACCATTTGGTAAATCAGACCACAACTCTATCCTCCTGATTCCTGCCTACAAGCAAAAATTAAAGCAGGAAGCACCAGTGGCTTGGTCTATAAAAAAAATGGTCAGATGAAGCAGATGCTAAACTACAGGACTGTTTTGCTATCACAGACTGGAACATGTTCCGGGATTCTTCTGATGACATTGAGGAATACACCACATCAGTCACTGGCTTTATCAATAAGTGCATTGAGGAATTTGTCCCCACAGTGACTGTACGTACATACCCCAACCAGAAGCCACGGATTACAGGCAACATTCGTACTGAGCTAAAGGGTAGAGCTGCCGCTTTCAAGGTGCGGGACTCTAACCCGGAAGCTTACAAGAAATCCCACTATGCCCTGCGACGAATCATCAAACAGGCAAAGCGTCAATACAGGGCTAAGATTGAATCATACTACACCGGCTCTGACGCTCGTCGGATGTGGCAGGGCTTGCAAACTATTACAGACTACAAAGGGAAGCACAGCCGCGAGCTGACCAGTGACACAAGCCTACCAGACGAGCTAAATCACTTCTATGCTCGCTTCGAGGCAAGCAACACGGAGGCATGCATGAGAGCATCAGCTGTTCCGGACTACTGTGTGATCACGCTCTCCGTAGCCGACGTGAGTAAGACGTTTAAACAGGTCAACATACACAAGGCTGCGGGGCCAGACGGATTACCAGGACGTGTGCTCCGGGCATGTGCTGACCAACTGGCAGGTGTCTTCACTGACATTTTCAACATTTTCAACATTGGTCCTGATTGAGTCTGTAATACCAACATGCTTCAAGCAGACCACCATAGTCCCTGTGCCCAAGAACACAAAGGCAACCTGCCTAAATGACTACATACCCGTAGCACTCACGTCTGTAGCCATGAAGTGCTTTGAAAGGCTGGTAATGGCTCACATCAACACCATTATCCCAGAAACCCTAGACCCACTCCAATTTGCATACCGCCCAAACAGATCCACAGATGATGCAATCTCTATTGGACTCCACACTGCCCTTTCCCCCCTGGACAAAAGGAACACCTATGTGAGAATGCTTTCATTGACTACACCTCAGCGTTCAACACCATAGTACCCTCAAAGCTCTTCACTAAGCTAAGGAACCTGGGACTAAACACCTCCCTCTGCAACTGGATCCTGGACTTCCTGACGGGTCGCCCCCAGGTGGTGAGGGTAGGTAGCAACACATCTGCCACACTGATTCTCAACACTGGAGCTCCCCAGGGGTGCGTGCTCAGTCCCCTCCTGTACTCCCTGTTCACCCACGACTGCATGGCCAGGCACGAGTTCAACACCATCATTAAGTTTGCAGACGACACAACAGTGGTAGGCCTGATCACCGACAACGACGAGACAGCCTATAGGGAGGAGGTCAGAGACCTGGCCGGGTGGTGCCAGAATAACAACCTATCCCTCAACGTAACCAAGACTAAGGAGATGATTGTGGACTACAGAAAAAGGAGCACCGAGCACGTCCCCATTCTCATCGAAGGGGCTGTAGTGGAGCAGGTTGAGAGCTTCAAATTCCTGTCCACATCCACAACAAACTAGAATGATCCAAACACACCAAGACAGTCATGAAGAGGGCACGACAAAGCCTCTTCCCCCTCAGGAAACTAAAAAGATTTGGCATGGGTCCTGAGATCCTCAAAAGGTTCTACAGCTGCAACATCGAGAGCATCCTGACCGGTTGCATCACTGCCTGGTACGGCAATTGCTCGGCCTCTGACCGCAAGGCACTTCAGAGAGTAGTGCGTACGGCCCAATACATCACTGGGGCAAAGCTGCCTGCCATCCAGGACCTCTACACCAGGCGGTGTCAGAGGAAGGCCCTAAAAATGGTCAAAGACCCCATCCACCTCAGTCATAGACTGTTCTCTCTACTACCGCATGGCAAGCGGTACCGGAGTGCCAAGTCTAGGACAAAAAGTCTTCTCAACAGTTTTTACCCCCAAGCCATAAGACTTCTGAGCAGGTAACCAATGGTTAACCGGACTATTTACATTGTGTGCCCCCCTCCAACCCCTCTTTTACGCTGCTGCTACTCTCTGTTTATCTTATATGCATAGTCACTTTAACCATACATCCATGTACATACTACCTCAATAGGCCCGACCAACCAGTGCTCCCGCACATTGGCTAACTGGGCTATCTGCATTGTGTCCCACCTCCCGCCAACCCCTCCTTTTACGCTACTGCTACTCTCTGTTCATCATATATGAATAGTCACTTTAACCATATCTACATGTACATACTACCTCAATAAGCCTGACTAACCGGTGTCTGTATATAGCCTTGCTACTCTTATTTTTAAATGTATTTTTACTGTTGTTTTATCTCTTTACTCACCTACACACATACCCTTTTTTCGCACTATTGGTTAGAGCCTATAAGTAAGCATTTCACTGTAAGGTCTACTACACCTGTTGTATTCGGCGCACGTGACAAATAAACTTTGATTTGATTTGATTGATCTGTTTTTTATTTTTTATAAATTTGCAAAAATTTCAAAAATAACTGTTTTTGTTTTTTCATTATGGGGTATTGTGTGTAGATTGCTGAGGAAAATGTTTTATTGAATCCATTTTAGAATAAGGCTGTAACGTAACAAAACGTGGAAAAAGTCAAGGGGTCTGAATACTTTCCGAAGGCACTGTTTGTGGAGGTTATGTACAAAGCCTGTTACAACACTATAGACCCTCTATCACATATGGTGTATTTCTGAGTGCAAACTACAATATGTGAACCTTGCATCTAGAGCTGTCCTTGTTCCTGTCTTGCTTTCTCCAGTCAGTTAAACAGTGATGACAAATCCATCCCCAAGAGCTTTAGTGCGTTCTCAAAATAAAGTGAATCACAACAGTGAATGACAGGAAGGAAGTTAGAGAAAAAAGGGAATTCATCCTCGATGCCCTTAACAGTCTCTCCCTTGAAAAGAATAGACCCACACAAGCCCATTCTACAGACACACAATGCATTAGATAACATCCATCCCACCAGAACAACAAAGGAACATGGCCACTGTTTTTACAGCAAAAATAATTGAACATTTACATTTCCCTAGGAACTTATTTTTTCAGTAAGTATTGAGATTTTGCCAGGAACTTAATTTTGTTGAACCTGTTTAACCTGGTTTGAACTGGATGGAGAGAATGAGCCTCTGAACCTTGAGGCTAAAGAGGAAAGAAATAGCTTCTCTCTCTGCAAGACTAAGTCGTTTCTTCTAAATGCACTTTTCTGTCAAAGCACTCTCATTCTATCCACCACGATGCCATGCTTCACTAGAGAGAAAAGACTCCATGACTGAGAAAGGGATCTAGTTTTAAACATCTGTATTTCCTTCTCTGCTTGAAGAGATTTTCCTAAACCATCTAGGTCTACTTGTTAGAGGTGACTGTAGTCTCACATTTTAGGACAAGGAGAGGTCACTTTAGGAGAAGCGGACCTGATTGAATAGAGCCCTTAATGTTTCATCCCTATCCAAAACCTTAACTTCGAAAGTTGAGGTTTGAATGAACAGAACGATGCTAAGCAGGAGTCAACCCAGGGTGTCAAAAGACAAGTTGGTAAAATGGTGAGATCTTGTTGGACTTCACACACAGTTAATGGGTGACCCACCCAGCATATAAGGTCAAAGGTTATTCCTTTTTCCATTTCCCATACTGCCCCTACATTTAATGGAATGACATCCTGTCCAACCTGAAGCATTTTTATGAAGGAGATAACTGTTGTGAAGATAACACAGATTGGCCACTGTGTAAAAAATATTTTGTCATTGGCTCTATCTATGTTCTATACAGGTCTCTCATGCAAATTAGATTTGATCTCAGTGAGTATAACCTGGATAAATGAAGGTTAATGAAAATGGGAAAGGAATCATGTCTCCTGTCTTAAGCATTTTCACACATGGTTTCACAGAACATCCGAGGTCTGAATGGGGACTCTCTGGTGGTGGCTATACACAGTGTGTGTGACGCACTGGAGGTTCTGCTTCTTGCCTCAGTGAACACCGCTTCCTGGGCTTTCACAAACAGACAAGCACGCACACGCACACACATACACAGATTCTTCCCTCTAGGAAATACTGTTACAGTATGAGGGTGTACCATATGGCACCCAGTTGAACCTTGTACATAAATATACAGAACTGTACAGAACTATATGCATTCAGACAGCTGCTCTCATTCGGGGGTTTGCTTAACTTAACAATAAAGGGTGGACTCCATGGAAAGATGTAAACACACACAACACACACGTCATCTGGTGTAGTTTCAGCCGATCTCGAGTCCATACAGTTCCCATAAAGTCCCTAGACCAGACAGGACAACAATAACAACTGTGTTCCTGCACAGAGGTGACTGAACTGCTCCAAAGGGCACAGGGCTTCCAGTGGGTTTCCCAATCTATCATCTCTCTGCCTTTCTGCCACCGCCCTGCTCCCTCATCATCCTAAAGACTGACTACTCAGAAGGTCTATAAATAAAGGTCTGTAGAGGAGCACCCCAGGTGTTTGTGTGTGTGTTTGTCTGTTCTGCTGTCCCTCCTAAAGCAGTAGCCACACAGCAACCATGACAACATGACTCCAACACCATTTGCATAATGGGTTATACATTATGGTTCATCAAATTCATACCCACACATGCGTACACACACAATAAGACAGTAGTTATCCTTAATAATCTCACAGTCACACACCTCTACAGGTGAACAACCCTGCTGCCCACCATGGTACACCATCAGCACAATACCTCTACGGATCCACCTGCCTTTGTCTACCTGTAAATGCCAACCTGCCACCCACCACCAACTCCTGCTGTGTCAGATTCCATTTCACTGGTATATGTGAGGTTGCCATGGACATCTGATCTTTATGAGCCTCATGTTATCTGGTTCACAATGTTCCTAGCTACATAAACAACGGAGACTGAGATGCAGCTACTGAACGTATACTGAGAAATTGAAGGCAAGGACCAGAAATTGTGATTCTTCAGAATGCACCAAATTGGTGATGCTATGGTTTGTTTTTTAATTGCAACATTGGAGGAAAGAACATTGGGTATAATGAGAATGACATGAGCCAGCCAACCAGCCAGCCAATGGCATCATCAAGAATAATGGTGATGATGAGATCAGAAAGCACCTCTGGTTGTTTTGTTCCCGTTAGTAAATTTTCCACAATCTCTTTCACTGTGAGGATGTGGAGAGGAGATAGTACTTGATTGGAACCATAGAATTAGGAATTTGAATACTAAATTAAAAGGCAAGTAATTTCATAGGATCTTTATGATTGGAAAATTCAAGCTTAGCAACAGTGGCCATTGTGACATCAAGCATAGAGCACCCTGAACGCTAACATACACACTGTGTAATGGATAGGGAATTGAGCCGCTCTCAATGTTCATATGACTCTCCCAAGGACAAGAACAGGCAGTGTGGAGGGAAGGATGGCGAGGGATGGAGAGAGAGATTAAGAGAAATAGAGACAGAAAGGGGAGAGATGAAGAGATAGAAGGAAACAGAGATGGGAGAAAGGGACACAGAGAAAGTGAAAGGATGACAGAAAAGGAAAGATATACAGCCGTATTTGGACTAGCGAGTCCTCGGTTCAGGTCAGGATCGCAAACCCAAAAATGTCCCATGTATCCTCTCGTTTATAAGTAGTGAGAACAGTCAGGATATTTGACAACTGTCATGAATAATGACAAGGTCCAGGCCACATTTTATTACTCTGTTTTATTCAAATATTCTGGCTTCCAGGATTCAAATATTATTTTAAATAATTTCAAATATGTTAGCTGGGCTTGATTGAGCTTGCCTGATGCAATGGAACCAATAAAAGTGGTCACAAATGTGCAAACTCCACCCCTCTGCCACTCCAGGTAGGCTAAAGCAAATACAAAAAGTATTTGAAAGATTTCAAATAGTATTTGACCTCAGGTCTGTTGGTCCTGACATTGAAGTCCTAATAAATAGTACCAGTGGTGGAAAAAGTACCGTATTGTCATACTTGAGTAAAAGTAAAGATACCTTAATAGAAAATGACTCAAGTAAAAGTGAAAGTCACTCAGTAAAATTCTAGAGTAAAAGTAAACAAGTATTTGGTTTTAAATATACTTAAGGATCAAAAGTAAATGTAATTGTTAAAATATACTTAAGTATCAAAAGTGAAAGTATGTGTTTAGTGAGTCCGCCATATCAGAGGCATTCGAGATTGGACCATTTTCCTTTCCTGCTAAGCATTCAAAATTTAACAAGTACTTTTGGGTGTCAGGGAAAATGTATGGAGTTAAAAGTACATAATTGTCTTTAGGAATGTAGTGAAGTAAAAGTAAAAGTTGTCAAAAATATAAACAGTAAAGTACAGTTACCCCCAAAAAACGACTTAAGTAGTACTTTAAAGTATTTTTATTTAAGTACTTTACACTATTGAACTGTACAAAGCCTGCAAGTCACTTGATCCACACACTACCATTAATTAATATACTAAAAACACTGTTGTCCAGGAAACAGACACTCTTTGGGTGTTGTTTTTGTGGTCAAAGCCTAGCTGTATTCTTAGAGTCTAGCAGCAGCCTAACCTGTGTTTGATAGGCATGAAATTAAGATAAAACCGGACGCTGAGATAAAATGGATAACATTTTCCAAAATTAAGAGAAAGGGAATAGTGTCACTAATAATTTTCTAATTAATTTGTGTACAAATAGCATACAGGGGGAAAGCACTGATTCACAAAAGATGAATCCCAGTTTAATGCCAAGCGTAATAGAGCTGTTTTTCATTGGATTTCTATCTGTCAGTGAATATGCAAGGAAAAGGTGATGGTCAGGGAAAATACACTGAAAAAAGGAAATGCAGGATGACCTTAATTAAATTACGTGTTTTGGTGATGAACACCAGAATTAGCACAAATAAAATGGAAAAAGACAGGAGGAAGAGACTGTCATCACAGAGGTAGACCTGTTCTGTTCCAACCATATTACAAAGGCTATGTATCCTGTTCAATCCATCATCCAATGACACGTGAACGGGCCTAAATGGCCTGGCTGGCAAGCTCAACTTTCCAAAAATAGCTAATTAATTCAGCCCTCTAGCTTCTGAGGGAATAAGTAAAACTGTACCAAGAGGCTCTGTGTGTGTGTGTGTGTGTGTGTGTGTGTGTGTGTGTGTGTGTGTGTGTGTGTGTGTGTGTGTGTGTGTGTGTGTGTGTGTGTGTGTGTGTGTGTGTGTGTGTGTGTGTGTGTGTGTGTGTGTGTGTGTGTGTGTGTGTGTGTGTGTGTGTGTGGAAGAGAGAGATGGGGGAGATATCATAGATACAGAATAGTCACAGATAGAAATCATAATGATTGTATGCCTCATTGTCGTTGACTCTTCAACAAATCAATGTTTGATAAATGAGGCTTTATTGATTTGTTGAGTACTGAAGTGAAGTCCATCAGAGTAGACTGAGATCATCCTTACATTGATAGCCACAAAACCTGTCATCTATTGATTGACAGGGAATCTGTCTCAATCGGCCCACCATAACATATCACATACCCTGTTGACACCACAGCTGAAAAGAACACACTTGGTACATGACGATTGTAGAACATCTATATAACAATCGACTTCATATTCACAGATCTGTGTTCCCTATTCACTGCTGGGAACAACACTAGTAGTTTTTACACAGCTAACTGCTGTTTGGGTGTAATTTTCCACACACAAGAGTGGTGTGAGAACTACTTAGGCATAACATAAACACGCGCACACACACCCTACCCTTTCCCACTTCAGTAAGCAGCCATGTAGCGTGACAGTCTCTCTCACTGCAGCCAGCCTAAAAGCCCATTCAAGGTTCTGGCAGGGTCCAAAATGTCACCCTATTCCCTGTAGTGCTAGGGAATAGGGTAGGGAGACATTTCAGATTTGACCTCTGTTTCACCCAAACATAGGACAAGATATTGGACACGACTATGATATCATAGAAGAGGAAGGAGACTTTCCATGGTATTTACCGTACTAGTGGAATCTTAAAGTGTATCGTTGTCCTAAACATAATTGTCCTATAATCTCTCCAACTCCTCATGTTAGATCTACAACCACAGCCCATGGATGAGTGAATGAGCACTGAAAAGATACCTGTAGCGGTAGTGACTAAATGGATTGTAGCTGATTGTAGAGTCTAGCAAATGGACTACTGTAAAAGACCTATCAGCCAGAGGCAATGGCCCAGACATCCTGACTATGTTCCGAGAAATACACCATAAGGGCATCCTCATTAGTAAGATAAACAGGTAGTCGACAGATGTTCTCTTCTTATGCTGACTGTAAATTCAAGCTAAACATGAGGCTCAAAGAGATAGGTCACATCAAAGTAAAACCTTAATTCACCCAATTTGTCTGGTCCTAAAAGCTTTTATTTCAGCCAGGGCTCTAAAGGGGAAATTTAATTTTTCACTTGAGACAAGAAAGAATGAAATTGGGCAACCTGGGATTTCCCAAGTGTTGCCTAGTTGGTATGGACAGCTCCACATTTGTTCCTAAGATTGGTTTCCAGCCTTTAGGGATTGCTGAGGCCAGGGAGGGACCGGAGATGGACAGAAGACAGAGGCAAGCAGCTGGGTAAATATGTTTTTACCATCTAGCTGACTCCACTGGCACACTCAGTCCCATACTGTGGTTCTTGGGTTCTGGAATGGCTGGCTGGCAGTGTCGGATATTGAACCGAGGAACTATCTATTCTCTCTCCCTCTCTCACCACTTCACATAGAACGAGCTAGAAATGCCTGCCTTGAGTTTAGTCACTCACACTCAGCTCAGCACTAGGTATCCCATGGGAATTGGAAAGAAAAGGAGAAAGAGAAGTAGAGGAGAGAGGGTTGGGCTGAGGGTGTACCTTCCTTACCCTTGTCACTCACTCCTAGAGTTCATTAGCTCTGGGTACCCCTGACAATTCAATGGGTTGGGCATAGAATATCATATAGAAGATTTACTTACAGTAGCCTTGTCAGCTTGCAAATAACTACAGTACTGTACGGTTTGAGATGCTGCAGGTGTTGTCGTCATGGTTTAAGGCTATGGATTATAATAATGAGAGCGACCACAAACATTTCTATGACTATTATTACATCCAGTGGAATGGCTAAGGAGACCTTCATAAATTATTTACAGTAGTCACCAAGGTAAAACCACATGAAAGTTTATGAGGCTAAACATTTGTGGTTTTTAAAATATTGTCCTCTGGGAATGTTACATAACAAAAAGTCATTAATCTCCTTCACGTTGCAGACATTACAGCCCTTTAAATTGCCAATTAGCTGACAAGTGGTGAATTTATGTCTGGGCATCTACTGAAAAGTATCCTGTTCTACTCGCCAGCTTTTCAATCAAATTTTCCAGGATACGGACTGCGATGCCTTACCTCCTTAGAGGAAAACAATACCATGCATAGAGAGAGAAGAGACTTATATTACTGCAAAGTTCTACAGCTGCACCATCGAGAGCATCCTGACCGGTTGCATCACCGCCTGGTATGGCAACTGCTCGGCATCCGACCGAAAGGCGCTACATAGGGTAGTACGTACAGCCCAGTACATCACTGGGGCCAAGCTTCCTGCCATCCACAACCTCTATACTAGGCGTGTCAGAGGAAGGCCCAAAAATTGTCAAAGACTCCAGTCCTCCAAGTCATAGACTGTTCTCTCCGCAACTGCACGGCAAACGGTATCAGAGCGCCAAGTCTAGGTCCAAAAGGCTCCTTAACAGCTTCGATTCGGCGCATGTGACAAATAAAATGTGATTTGATTTGATTTTAAAATGAGAGATTATGTTGCGTTATAAATGTATATTTCCATTAGATCTTACCAGGACGTGTCCCAAATGTCATCCTATTCCCTATAGTGCACTACTTCTGACCACAGCTCTATGGACTACAAAGGGAATAGGATGGTATTTGGGACGTAGCCCCAGAGTTGGTCCCCACTTCCTTATAGCAACATAGAGCTTATGTTGTTAATTTAGATATACTGTATTACTCCTTGGTTGCCAGTCAAGCAGTTTCTCCTTGTTAAATGGAGTTATTGCTAAAGGGACACAGAGGAGAAGGGAAGCGTGTAAAAGCTTACTGTATTTACAGTACAGGGATCCGTTTCAGGGTAGGGTGGGGTCATTGGGACAGGGGTGACTGGTGCGCAGGAACCACACAGGCATGCTATGGCCCTGAAATGTCGAGTCAGTGTAAATGTACACTTTCTCAAAATATTTTCGTGATACCCTCAGAATGAAAACACTCTGGTTTTCATTAAGGAAGCTAAGCAGAAATGTTGACTCTTTACTCCTCTCTCCATAGTGAACACAAACCTTTTCTCTCTCTCTTTAACTCTTTATAGACACATTTCAAAGTAAATGTGTTTAAACCATATTCCCACTCTGTTGATGGGCTTGTTTGTCACTTGCAGTGTAAGCAGCTGTCTCACCATGTCTCTTCACAAGGTTTATAATCAGACCGATGGACAGAGAGGATGAGAAGGGGAGAGAGAGAGGAGAGAGGGAGAGAGAAAACAGTATAGCGAGACAGACAGGGAAAGATAGTGAGACAGAGAGTAAAAGATAATGAGGGAGAAAAATAGAAAGAGTGACCAGAAGCCCCAGACAGAATTGGCACATTAGTGGCCAGACGAAGGGGTGTTTGCTCTGGTGAATGAGGGCAAAGGGTGAGTGGCAGGGAGCACTTTGCAGCGACAAGCACCATCATCTCAGGCTGCGGCAGGGACTTTAAGGGCCTCAATGACTGTCGTTAGGGCCTTGAGTAACTTCATTAGTGGCCTCTGGAGTGTCGTTAGGCCTGGAGTAACTTTATTAGTGGCCCCTGCCCTGGTGGGAAAGAGGGGGAGGTAAAAAAACAAACAAATAAAAGCATTTCACTGCACCTATTGTGCGTGACAATAAAACATATATATTTTTTATTAAACCACTGCATTTACTGCAGGGCAGACCAGTGGCAAGTGGGGGGTGGGGGAGAGGGGAGAGGGGAGGGAGAAGGGAAGTGGGGGGGGGGGGGGGGGGGGGGTGTAACCACCCCATTTACTGCAGAGAAAACATTTCACAGAGATGGCCATTAGCCGCTGCCCTTCCACCTGCTCTGGTGGTTATATAGGATCATAGAGTAGAGCAGACCTTCACTTGACTACTGCCTGGTAGGGCTTTCTGCCTTACAGTTGGATGGATGCATTAACCATTCCATTTGGAGTGAATGAGTGAGATACAGACAGAGAGACAGACAGACACACACACAGAGATAGTGTGTGTACTGTGTGTTTAATGTGGTCTTATTGTCGGCATAGTAAAGGACTGGCGCTAGACAGACAGACACACATCAAACTGTTGACTCTTCAGCTCCAAACAGTCAATATGGATGTAAATGAGGCCTCCATTGATCTACAGACAGAGTGCTTAAGTGGAGTCCATCAGAGAAACTAGAGGCCATGTATTCTGATGGGAGTCCATCAGAGAAACTAGAGGCCATGTATTCTGATGGGAGTTCATCAGAGAAACTAGAGGCCATGTATTCTGATGGAGTCCATCAGAGAAACTAGAGGCCATGTATTCTGATGGAGTCCATCAGAGAAACTAGAGGCCATGTATTCTGATGGAGTCCATCAGAGAACTAGAGGCCATGTATTCTGATGGAGTCCATCAGAGAAACTAGAGGCCATGTATTCTGATGGAGTCCATCAGAGAAACTAGAGGCCATGTATTCTGATGGGAGTCCATCAGAGATAGAGGCTACTCATGACATTATTTATTTTCCACAGGCAGCAATTGGTTTGGTAAAAATACCTTACAGATGGCTTCATACTAGGGCCTGTCCTTTCTGATCTGATTTAAGAGGGTATTTTGATTGACAGGGAAAGTCATTCTCTGGAGGTAAAGCATGAACATAAAGGGGTACTCTATTTTGTATGGAAGTGTTATGACGCTATACTAAAATCGTGCAGTGATTGCATTAGTAAAAAATATCTCACAAAATGGCGGACAGTCTTCATACCAGAGCATGCCCTTTCTCATCTAATAGATAATCAAAACAGACACCTAACCCCCCTCAGGCCTATGGCAGCCGTGTCTGTAAAAATCTCTCCTTTTTGAGAGATGAAGCAAACCTGAAAAGGCTTTTGGCAAAGTAACCATACAGTGAAATGTATTTTTGTAAACACACCATCTGGTCACAGAACAAAAAGAACAAAAAATGACTTGCAACAACTAGCTTACCAGCAGGAAGTGAGGAGAGGTCTTGTACAGAATAGAATAACTATATTCCTCCCTGAGGGGATATTACTAGTTTATACAAGTCATAGTAAAACTCAGGCTCTAATACCATTTGATGAAAGTCCTCAATACCAGGGACAATTCCTAAACACGTCAGCTTCTACGCATTTTGTTTGAGCTTGAGTAGATTGTTTTTGTGTCTCAAGGGAGTCATGGAGTCTCTGCTGTAGCTGTTTATGATGCCAGACGTGTGATGCATTAGACCGCTAATGTGTCATAGCCGACAGCGAGGATGCAGTCCAGACACCAGGTACCCTTGACTTTGTCCCAAATGGCACCCTATTCACTATACAGTATGGTGTACTACTTTTGACCAGGGCCCAATGCTCTGGTAAAAAGTAGTGCACTATATAGGGTATAGGCTGTGTCTCTGACAGCCAAATGAAAAAACAACCAACCCCACTGCCCAATCCTGATTCAATAACAATACACTGATAGGCGAATCTAGCCTGATCACAGATCTGTTTATGACATACAATTAGCCAACTCCTATGTTCACTGTGATGCACAAAAACAGATCTGGGACCAACTAAAATTAACCTGGACTGAACTCTGCACAGAATGCTGTGTTCTGACTGACAATAAGAGAGAAATAGGCCTTATTAGTTTATTAATTATTAATTTATTCATATTAAGATTCATTTTAGGAAACTTGCTTTCAGAATTTTAAAGAGTAGTGAATTGCATAGTACAGAACCAGGGAATATGGCAACCAAATCATAGGTGCCTTATAGATTATGAATAATGAAAACTGGCATACAAAATTACTGCTTGGGGACATTTCATTCATAATAAGGATCAGTTTAAAACATGTCTTACACACTAGCACCACCAGGTGGGAGAAATGACAGGGGTTGTGTTGCTACTTCACATGCAAGACTTCTGTGCTTTCTTCAATACCTCTAATATACACTGAACAAAAACAAAACGCAACATGTAAAGTGTTCGTCCCATGTTTCATGAGCTAAAATAAAAGATTCCAGAAATGTTCCATACACACAAAAATCTTATTTCTCTAAAATGTTGTGTAGATAGCATACAACGTGTATGGCATAGTATGAGCGAGCGGTTTGCTGATGTCAACGTTGTGAACAGAGTGCCCCATGGTAGTGGTGGGGTTATGGTATGGGCAGACATAAGCTACGGACAACAGAATTGCATTTTATCGACGGCAATTTGAATGCACAGATACCGTGACGAGATCCTGAGGCCCATTGTCATGCCATTCATCCACCGCCATCACCTCATGTTTCAGCATGATAATGCACGGCCTCATGTCACAAGGATCTGTACACAATTCCTGGAAGCTGAAAATGGCCCAGTTCTTCCTTGACCTGCATACTCACCAGACATGTCACCCACTGAGCATGTTTGGGATGCTCTGGATTGACGTGTACGACAGCATGTTCCAGTTCCCGCCAAAATCCATCAGCTTCGCACAGCCACTGAAGGGGAATTGGACAACATTCCACAGGCCACAATCAACAGCCTGATCAACTCTATGCGAAGGAGATGTGTTGCGCTGCATGAGGCAAATAGTGTTCACACCAGATACTGACTGGTTTTCTGATCCACGCCACTACCTTTTTTAAAAAGGTATCTGTGTCCAACAGATGCACATCTATATTCCCCCAGTCATGAAATCCAGAGATTAGGTCATAATGATTTTATTTAAATTGACTGATTTCCTCATATTTGAAATTGTTGCATGTTGCGTTTATAGTTTTGTTCAGTGTAATTGGAAGATACAAGCAAGCATTAGCCAATGAGTTGACATTGAACACCAAAAATTGGTCTGAGAATTATCTATATCAAAGGCAGATATTTAATTTACATTGTACAATGAATGGATTCACATACAAGGCAAAAAGCTTAAGTTACAAGCATTAACAAGCATTACAAGGCATTATTCCAAGTATATACAGTACCAGTCAAAAGTTTGGACACCTACTCATTCACACACACACACTCAGGGTTTTTCTATATTTTTACTATTTTCTACATTAAAGAAAAGTAATGAAGACATCAAAACTATGAAATAACACATATGGAATCATGTAGTAACCAAAAAAGTGTTAAACAAATAAAAATATATTTTATATTTGAGATTCTTCAAACTAGCCCCCCTTTGCCTTGATGACAGCTTTACACACTCTTGGAATTCTCTCACCCAGCTTCATGAGGTAGTCACCTGGAATGCATTTCAATTAACAGGTGTGCCTTGTTAAAAGTTAATTTGTGGAATTTATTTTCTTCTTAATGAGTTTGAGCCAATCAGTTCTGATGTGACAAGGTAGGCTTGGTATACAGAAGATAGCCTTACTTGGTGAAAGACCAAGTCCATATTATGGCAAGAACAGCTCAAATAAGCAAAGAGAAACAACAGTCCATCATTACTTAAAGACATTAATTATGGTCAGTCAATATGGAAAATTTCAATCACTTTGAAAGCTTCTTCAAGTGCAGTCGCAAAAACCCTCAAGTGCCAAAGGCTCTCATGAGAACTGGCTCTCATGAGGACCGCCACAGGAAAGGAAGACCCAGAGTTACCTCTGCTGCAGAGGAGAAGTTCATTCGAGTTTTAACTGCACCTCAGATTCAGCCCCCCAAAAAATGCTTCACAGAATTCAAGTAACAGACATCTCAACATTAACTGTTTAGAGGAGACTGCGTGAATCAGGCCTTCATGGTCGTATTGCTGCAAAGAAACCAATACTATTTTTTTTCACCTTTATTTAACCAGGTAGGCTAGTTGAGAACAAGTTCTCATTTACAACTGCAACCTGGCCATGATAAAGCAAAGCAGGTTGACACATACACAGAGTTACACATGGAATAAACAAACATACAATCAATAATACAGTAGAAAAATCTATATACAGCATGTGCAAATGAGGTAGGATAAGAGAGGTAAGGCAATACATAGGCCATGGTGGCAAAGTAATTACAAAATAGCAATTAAACACTGGAATCGTAGGATGTGCAGAAGATGAACGTGCAAGTAGAGATACTGGGGTGCAAAGGAGCAAGATAAATAAATAAATACAGTATTGGGATGAGGTAGATTGGATGGGCTATTTACAGGTGCAGTGATCTGTGAGCTGCTCTGACAGCTGGTGCTTAAAGCTAGTGAGGGAGGTAAGAGTCTCCAGCTTCAGGGATTTTTGCAGTTCGTTCCAGTCATTGGCAGCAGAGAACTGGGAGGAGAGGCGGCCAAAGGAAGAATTGGCTTTGGGGGTGACTAGTGAGATATACCTGCTGGAGCGCGTGCTACGGGTGGGTGCTGCTATGGTGACCAGTGAGCTGAGATAAGGCGGGGCTTTACCTAGCAGAGACTTGTAGATGACCTGGAGCCAGTGGGTTTGGCGATGAGTGTGAAGCGAGGCCCAGAGAACGAGAGCATACAGGTCGCAGTTGTGGGTAGTATATGGGGCTTTGGTGAAACGGATGGCACTGTGATAAACTGCATCCAATTTGTTGAGTAGAGTGTTGGAGGCTATTTTGTAAATGACGTCGCCAAAGTCGAGGATCGGTAGGATGGTCAGTTTTACGAGGGTATGTTTGGCATCATGAGTGAAGGAGGCTTTGTTGCGAAATAGGAAGCTGATTTCAGATTTAACTTGGATTGGAGATGCTTAATGTGAGTCTGGAAGGAGAGTTTACAGTCTAACCAGACACCTAGGTATTTGTAGTTGTCCACATATTCTAAGTCAGAACCGTCCAGAGTAGTGATGCTGGACGGGTGAGCAGGTGCGGGCAGCGATCGGTTGAAGAGCATGCATTTAGTTTTACTTGCATTTAAGAGCAGTTGGAGGCCACAGAAGGAGAGTTGTATGGCATTAAAGCTCATCTGGAGGTTAGTTTACACAGTGTCCAAAGAAGGGACAGAGGTATACAGAATGGTGTCGTCTGCATAGAGGTGGATCAAAGAATCACCAGCAGCGAGAGCGACATCATTGATGTATACAGAGAAGAGAGTCGGCCCGAGAATTGAACCCTATGGCACCCCCATAGAGACTGACAGAGGTCCGGAACAACAGGCCCTCCAATTTGACATACTGAACTCTATCGGAGAAGTAGTTGGTGAACCAGGCGAGGCAATCATTTGAGAAACAAAGGCTGTTGAGTCTGCCAATAAGAATAAAGGACACCAATAAGAAGATAAGACTTGCTTGGGCTAAGAAACACAAGCAATGGACATTAGACCGGTGGAAATCGATCCTTTGGTCAGATGAGTTCAAATTTGAGATTTTTGTTTCCAACCACCTCTGCCATTCAGAGGGTGAATGGCAGAGGTGGTTGGAAACAAAAATCTCAAATTTGCCAGAAATCTTGCTTGTTTGTAGGTGACCAAATACTTATTTTCCACCATAATTTGCAAATAACTTCATTAAAAATCCTACAATGTGATTTTCTGGATTTTTTTTCTCATTTTGTCTGTCATAGTTGAAGTGTACCTATAATGAAAATTACAGGCCTCTCTCATCTTTTTAAGTGGGAGAACTTGCACAATTGGTGGCTGACTAAATACTTTTTTGCCCCACTGTACATTGAGTACACCAAACATTAGGAACGCCTTAATATTGAGTTGTCGAAAGCATTCCACAGGGAGGATGGCCCATGTTGACTCCAAAGCATCCCACAGTTGTGTCAAGTTAGCTGGATGTCTTGAGTGGTGGAGCATTCTTTTAAAAACACACGTGAAACTATTGAGCCTGAAAAACCCAGCAGCGTTGCAGTTCTTGACACAAACCAGTGCGCTTGACACCTACTACCATACCCTGTTCAAAGGCTCTTAAATATTTTGTCTTGCCCATTCACCCTCTGAATGGCACAAACACAATCCATATCTCAATTTTCTCAAGGCTTAAAAAGCTATCTTTAACCTGTCTCCTCCCTTTCATCTACACTGATTGAAGTGGATTTAACAAGTGACATCTTAAGGGATCATAGCTTTCACCTGGATTCACCTGGTCTTTCCACCGGTCATGGAAAGAGGTTCTTAATGTTTTGTATACTCAGTATTCACACCCCTTGACTTGTTCCACATTTTGTTGTGCTACAAAGTGGGATTAAAATGGATTGAATTGTATTTTTTGTCAACGATCTACAAAAAACATTTGTAATGTCAAAGTGGAAGAAAAAATAAATAAATACAAAATAATAGACAATAAAAAAACGAATATATCTTAATTAGTATTCAACCCTGAGTCAATACATGTTAGAATCACCTTTGGCATTGATTACGGCTGTGAGTCTTTCTGGGTAAATCTCTAAGAGTTTTCAACACCTGGATTGTACAATATTTGCCCATTAATCTTTAAAAACTTTCTTCAAGCTCTGTCAAGTTGGTTGTTGATCATCGCTTGACAGCCATTTTTAAGTCTTGCCATAGATATTCGAGCCAATTTAAGTCAAAACTCTAACTAGGTCACTCAGGAACATTCAATGTCGTCTTGGTAAGCAACTCCAGTGTATATTTGTCCCACAAAGATGAAAATGTCTCCCAGTTTGTTGGAAAGCAGACAACCAGGTTTTTCTCAAGAATTTTGCCTGCGCTTAGATCTATTCTGTTTCTTTTTATCCTAAAAAACACCCTAGTCCTTGCCGATGACAAGCAAACCCATAACATGATGCAGCAACCCCATACTTGAAAATATGAAGAGTGGTACTCAGTGATGTGTTGTGTTGGCTTTGACTCAAACTTTGTATTTGGGACAAAAAGTTCATTTCTTTGAGTTTTAACTGAGTGCCTTATTGCAAACAGGATGCATGTTTTGGAATATTTTTATTCTAGACAGGCTTCCTTATTTTCACTGTAATTTAGGTCAGTATTGTGGAGTAACTGCAATGTTGTTGATCCATCCTCATTTATCTCTTATCACAGCCATTAAACTCTGTTTTAAAATCACCATTGGCCTCATGATAAAATCCCTGAGTGGTTCCTCTCCCGGCAACTGAATTAGGAAGGGCACCTGTATATTTGTAGTGACTGGGTGTATTGCTACACCATTCAAAGTGTAATTAATAACTGCACCCATCTACCAATAGGTGCCCTTCTTTACGAACCATAGGAAAACCTTTCTGGTCTTTGTGGTTGAATCTGTGCTTGAAATTCAAAGCTTGACTCAGGGACCTTACTGACAATTGTATGTGTGGGATTCAAAGACAAGGTTGTCATTTAACAATCATGTTAAACACTATTATTGCACACAGAGTGAGTACATGTAACTTATGACTTGTTAAGCAAAATAGTTTACTCCTGAACTTATTTAGGCTTGCCATAACAAAAGGAGGATTGACCACAAGTTCTCAATGGGATTAAGGTCTTAGGAGTTTCCTGGCTATGGACCCAAAATATCGATGTTTTGTTCCCCGAGCCACTTATCACATTTGCCTTATGGCAAGGTGCTCCATCATGCTGGAAAAGGCATTGTTCGTCACCAAACTGTTCCTGGGTGGTTGGGAGAAGTTGCTCTCGGAGGATGTGTTGGTACCATCCTTTATTCATGGCTGTGTTCTTAGGCAAAATTGTGAGTGAGCCCACTCCCTTGGCTGAGAAGCAACCCCACACATGAATGATCTCAGGATGCTTTACTGTTGGCATGACACAGGACTGATGGTACCTTGTCACCTTGTCTTCTCCGGACAAGCTTTTTTCCGGATGCCCCAAACAATCGGAAAGGGGATTCATCAGAGAAAATGACTTTACCCCAGTCCTCAGCAGTCCAATCCCTGTACCTTTTGCAGAATATCAGTCTGTCCTTGATGTTTTTCTTGGAGAGAAGTGGCTTCTTTGCTGCCCTTCTTGACACCAGGCCATCCTCCAAAAGTCTTCCCCTCACAGTGCGTGCAGATGCACACACCTGCCTGCTGCCATTCCTGAGCAAGCTCTGTACTGGTGGTGCCCCGATCCCGCAGCTGAATCAACTTTAGGAGACGGTCCTGGCGCTTGCTGGACTTTCTTGGGCGCCCTGAAGCCTTCTTCACAACAATTGAACCACTCTCCTTGAAGTTCTTGATGATCCGATAAATGGTTTATTTAGGTGCAATCTTACTGGCAGCAATATCCTTGCCTGTGAAGCCCTTTTGGTGCAAAGCAATGATGACGGCACGTGTTTTCTTGCAGGTAACCATGGTTGACAGAGGAAGAACAATGATTCCAAGCACCACCCTCCTTTTGAAGCTTCCAGTCTGTTATTCGAACTCAATCAGCATGACAGAGTGATCTCCAGCCTTGTCCTCGTCAACACTCACACCTGTGTTAACGAGAGAAACACTGACATGTCAGCTGGTCCTTTTGTGGCAGGCCTGAAATGCAGTGGAAATGTTTTTTGAGATTCAGTTAATTTGCATGGCAGAGGGACTTTGCAATTAATTGCAATTCATCTGATCACTCTCCATAACATTCTGGAGTTTATGCAAATTGCCATCATACAAACTGAGGCAGCAGACTTTGTGAAAATTAATATTTGTGTCATTCTCAACTTTTGGCCACGACTGTACAATGGATTTTTTGCCCAGACTTGTCAGAGTAAAGTCACTCCCCATATGACGTCAGAATAGTTTTGATCGTGTCTCATTGGTTCGTGTCTGTGAAAGATCACGTGGGTAACTAGTGTTGTTAAAATGTTGCTACAGTAATCAATCGCTGCAACACTAGTTCCTCACGTGATCCCCCACAGACACGTCATATGGGGTCTTGTTTTATACTTTGTATCACGCGCGAGTTTTACTGTACTACTCATAGAAATCATTCTAGAATAGGTCAGACGAACGCGAGGAATTTGGGAATGGTGATCCTTCGGTTTCCATGGAGAAGTTCCATGTGAGAAGAGTGAATCGGAGTGCACACCTTAAAAGTATCTGATTAAGTTCTCGTTTTTCAATTCATCACGCCGGTGTAACCGTTTTATAAAGTGTAGGCCTATGTATCCTTCGATATAAAGCAGTTGACACAATGTATCAACTATCAATAATTTGATGGTGTATCGCGTTAGCCCAAGCATCGGTAGAGAATGAACCACAGCAGAAACGTTGATACGGCGGTATGGAGCCAGGATGCTCTGATGTCTACCAACGTGAGCGTTACAAATGACAGCAAGCGAAAGAAAAAGAAGAGAGGATCGACGAGAAGAGGACCGAGCTCGCCTTCAAACTCCGATGATGCAGCAGGTTGGTTTGTTTTGGTGATGCTCACAAAATCTAGTTTTAAATGCCTAGTGTAGGACTATAGTCCTACCCATAACGGTTTTACCACATAACGTTATCATAGTAACCCCAACATGGATCATTTATGTTTTTGTCATAGATTTTGTTATATGTAGCTGCAATATGTAACTTTTTGGGTGACCCGACCAAATTCGCATAGAAATGTTATAGATCTGTCATACTCATTGAAAGCAAGTCTGACTCCCTGATAAAATAAAAGGTAAAAAAAGAAAGCGGTAGATATGTTCTATGTGCACCATTTCTGTTTCCTGTTCTGAAGTTTCGTTTGTGTGTTTTACTTTCGGTTTTGTACACTAGCTTCAAACACAATATTTTTGGTTATTGATATTTTACAGCGGTTTAGATGGTACAATGATTTTCAACACTATACATTTCTTGTGTTGTCAAAAACGGAAATTAGGGGAACTATTAGAATTTAAGTAAAAAGGAAATGGCAGAGTTATTTCTGCATGTTGCACCTTTAATAAACAATGAATAGTTTATAGCGTTATATATATATTTTTTTAAACACTGCCTGCCCTGTCGCTAAAAAGGCACTAAATGTGAGAGACAGTCTAAAGTGACCTGCAAGGGGAGAATGTGTTGAGTGAGTGTTGTGAAATCAAAACACTTTGGTATCAAATTAAGATTAACCTGCACTTTGCCGGCCTGCACTCACAGCAGATAAACTCACCAATACTGAGCAGCAACAGGTCGTCAAAGGCTCCTCCACACGGTCCAAACCCACCCTGAAGGGCTCCAACAGCAAAAAGACCAAGGCCAGAAGTCTGACCAGCCTCCGCAACAATAAATCCCAGCGAGAGGCAATGAAACACGAGGAAACGTTGACAGGGCCAGACGCTGGTACCCACCAAGCCCCACTGTCATGGGACCAGGCTGGCCAGAACGACCCAGCCACGGAGAGCCTGAGGTGGGATGGAGTTCTGGAGGATCCGGTGGCCGAGGCAGAGAGGATAGAGGTGTACAAGGCCAACCGGAGGAAACGGTACCTGGCCTCACAGCAGGGGGTGATAGACTACTTGGGCTTGTTCAAGGGACACTTGGAGAGCAGTGGTGCCATTACACACAATATCTAGGTGGGGCTGTTTTCACATGAATAAATCTATAGGTTTTATGTGCAGTTAAATAGTATGTGCAGCACCTTCTCTATCCTGCAGATGGCATAGCGGTCTCAATCTGAGACGGTGGAACATTGTAATTGCATCTTTACTCAACTAGTGGCAATTTAAAAAAAGGCATATCCCTAGTTGATAACCAAAAGATACAATTCTGATAAGACTATTTTGAATTTGCTTATGGCATTGGAGTACATATCAAATAATTGTTACACTTCTCAAATCTGATATAAAACAGTTGGTCTTTATTTCAAACAAACGCTATAAAAACAGAGCTTTAAAAGCAATATCATTTTACTTCAATGAGGCCCTTTGGGTATCTCAAGACAGTTCAGGTTCTCTAGATGTGTATCCTTGTAGGACCTTGAGGGAAGTTACCTGTGTTTGGTAGCCTAATAGTAATCTATTAGGCTACCAAAAGGAGTTTATTAGCATCAAATAAATGCATAACTAAATTAAACCTCTGGAAGCAACCAGAAGAGGATAGGCAAAGATTATGAACAGTCCATAAGGTGTTAGTAAGAACAAGACTTCACTATTAGTAAAATACTAAAACGTTATAACTGAAAACAATAATGACACATTGGATAATCTCTCGCTACTTATTACAAACTAATACAAACTTCTTCAATTTGCAGTGGTCTGTGGGAAAAAAAATGTCCCAACTTTCAACACAGAACTTGCTGTAATTTGCAACTCTTTTACACAATATGAAAAAAGCTGTGGCTTTCTGCTCCATGACCATACTTACAGTAGACAATGTTGGTTTAGGCAAGACTAAGATGGGGTTTGGTGTTACACCAGGATCATACATCTCTATACATGGCTCGGTGTTACACTATCCAGGAATATATATTCTGCTTGTGGTAAGTAACATTGTGCAACAAATACACCATAATACCATGATTTGACAAGACATCTTGAAGCCCAGTCATAGACAGTAATTTGACAACTCCCCATGTCTACAAATGTAAATGCTTACAAAAATCACATGGAAACTCCACTATTGCCTTAGAATCTAATATTGTTGGATCATTGTTCATTGAGCTCCACTGCAATGGTTAGGCCTAAACACAGAATGTTGACAGTGATGGTCCAGACTACACTTCCCTAACAATCCTTCACTTCCAAATCTGGTTTATAAGTTCCTCCATGGTGATAGTATACAGTACACCATCACCTGTCTGTCCACAGTTCAACACTTGGTTAAAATGAATCCAACTTTGACATACCAGAGAACTCTTTACTAGCTACTAATGGATCAACACTTTGGTAGATGGCAGCCTCACTCAGATGTCCCTGCTATTTGTTTGATACTCCAGATCTAGAGATATGGCTTCCATCTTCTGCCCTCCTCTTGAGACTGGAAAGCATCGTAGCCCACATTTGAGTACCAATCTAAACTAATAGACTGTGTAACCTGTGTCCATGTGGTGGTTGGGCCCCACAGGGCCCAGGGACCTCTCCCTCAGGCCGTGCCCAGCCTTCCCCTAACCTCAATGGGGTAGCCTTCTCCGGTCAGCAGCCTCCAGCTCCACGCTCGACAAGAATCTCCTGGCTAGCCGGCGGCTGTCGTAGCTCAGCTCTGTGGTGTAGATGGTGTGAGCGTGCTTGGGGTAGACGATGGTGGTGCTCTGGAAATGCTGGCCCCGCTGGCGAGGCTGGAGGTCTAGCTGGGTCTTGTAGTGTCTCCAGGTGCTGTGAGGGACAGCCAGGAACGTCTGGCTGCAGTTCTCCAGACCCAGGCCTCTGGGCTGCATGGCCACGTCGTGGATAAAGTGACGCTCTGAATCATAGTGGACAGACGATGTGTATCTAGGAATGACAACGTTTGGGCAAGTGTCATTTCACTGTATGTTCAGCTAGATATCGTTTTAGAACTGGAATGCGGCAAGTTTTCAAGCACTGCAAACCTCCAAGAAATAGACACTTGGCTACAGGAGGCCTACACAGTCTGACAGAAGTAAAAAAAAAAAAATGCAACATTTGATCTGTGTTCCACCACATTTCTTAAAAAAAAGGTATTTATACCAATAGCGAGGCATATGCAGCACACAGTGCTAAGCCAATTTCAAACCACACACACACAAACATTCATAGCCTACATGCAGTCATTTAAAACAGCATACCGTATTTCCTTGGACGGTAGTGGATCAAGTTCTATGCCCTCCCCGTAGGACAACGTGTGCCGCTGAGGAACAGATCCAATCGATAAAATAGGGACCTGCAAGCAGAGTCAGCCAACAGTCAGCACTCGCATAAGGAGAAAATATTTGGTGGAGGTGGCAAATGTGATTGGCTTAGGCTACTGACACAATTTACTATTGACATGACCCAGATTCACTATGGGCCATGCAGGGAAACGTATTCAGAGGCAAACTATTTCAGAAACAATGTTTTAACAATGCAACAACTTTGTCTTACAATTTCATAGCGGGATTTTATCAGTTACTGTAACAATTGTAGTAAAACGTGCGACAGCCTACGTACCAAGGATGACCCTGTCCTCTCGTCTTCAGACACGGGGCTTATGACACCTTTATCCCCGCAATCAGGCAGCAGCCAGTGGCTCGGACTGGGGCTGGGGGGTAGTCCGGAGTCCGGGCTGTCAAGTCCCCGCTCGGCTTTGCAACTCATGTCCAGTGGCTCGTCGTCACATACATTCAGCAAGTTTAGTCCGCCCACCATTGTTTTACAAAAAGAGTCAAAAAATAACGACCCCTACTGCGCGACGAGTTTGCAGAACTGTAACGTTAGGTAAAATTGATTTCCAATTCGTAGAAGCGACTTTCCTTGAATGCAATTGATCCTTCCCAATGATCAAGCAAGTTGGCAATTGGCTTGCATCAACTTCTCTTGCTTCGCAATAGGCTAAGGTCTAGACAAATTGTACTGCATGCTATTTAAATCCTCCATAAATCAACGAACATTTCTCCCCCCAATATGTTTTTGCCCTTCGAAATAAAGAGATTCAACATAAATCGTTGGCCTTGAAGTTAATAAAATAGTGAAATCAAGCTATGTGTCACGGGCACTGAAGTATAAAAGAACACATGAGAAGACACTGAAGATTGTCCCCGCCTGCCTGTCTTCAAACTTCTCTCCCTTCAAAACGGTTTCAGTTTTTTTTGCAGTAAACTAGAGAAAAGGAAACGCCTTTCAAACGCACCCTGACCTCTGATTGGAGGAAAAATGAAAGGCTACAAAACGAAACATGGGAACTCCTTTTGCCCTCTCCCCCTGATAAAAATACCCTGGTAAAAGTTCAAACTGAACTGGACCTATTCATTTGGCCGATTCTGTTGCAAAACATTTCTTAAACGGGAGAGAACTGAACGAAACGGGTAGGGACCTACCTGAATTTGTCCAATTATATATATATATATATAAATAAATAAAACAATGTTTGGACTAATGATTACATCTATGGACTCGGATAGAGAGCGGTGTGTGTGTGTGTGAGATACAACATTCCGACAAGGAAAACATGGCACACTTGTAGTATTCATGTTTTTGACCAGTTGCCACTAGAGTAGCCTATTTTTTAAATTGAACCTTTAACTAGGCAAGTCAGTTAAGAACAAATTCTTATTTACAATGATGGCCTACCCCTACTGACAATACAAAGTAACATGTTTTTCTTCTTATGAACTAAAGGCATGAATGTGTACATGAAAAGCATTAATATATTAATACATACATTTATCTCTTGGGGAGAATAAGGATTTCCAAGGATGAAATCCAAAAACAATCGTTCATGCCTCAACCACAATGATTTAGAATAGATACTTGACGATAGACACATTCTTCAGACCCCATCCTTATCTTGTGCTACACCACCAAATAATATATGTTCCTGTATGTATGAACCACTTCAAAGGATCATTGATCCAGAGTATTTGCTGTTACATGCAATAAGTACTTTATCTGAAGCAAGTAACAGTAGAAATAATTAGCTCAATGACAGTATGAAAAGCAACTATGTGTTCAATAATATATTCTTCTGCACTAGCATCATTGTGCTAACTCCTCAGTTCCCTGTCTAACAGACAAACTCATGTTCACTGTTGTACAAAATTGTGTTTTTTTGTTGAAGATTTGTCTAAACCTTTTTCTTTTCTGTTGTTATTCCGGGCCTCTGTTTGACACTGACAGGCCTAGATTACCTGTCAATCATAATGAAAACTTGCCAGAAGATACCAACCCTACCGTTACGCTTGAGCTGTACTGGGGTCAGATCACAATCATGGTTACACACACTGTGGAGCCAGCGCGAGATATGGGTTGGAAAACATACCTCAATGCAGAGATATGACACTGTACTCCAGATTTTACCTTTATCCACACTGCTCTATCAAAAAACTGCTAGTTTTCCCAGAAAACGTCCCTTTCCATCCTCATGCTAGCTAGCAGTAGCCACCATAGCCATTTTGGAATGGCACGTCACGTTGAACAATAAAGGAGCTGATTGGCTGACACTGTCATTCCAAACTGGGCGCAGTGGCTACTGCTAGCTAGCATGAGAACGAAAAGGGATGTTTTCCGGGAAAACTAGCGGTATTTCAATTTTACTGTGTTTTAATGTAACCATGATTGCGTTCCGACCCCAGTGCAGCTCAGTGTAAACAAGCATAATGGTAGTGTCGGTAAGTTTTCATTCTTATTGACAGGTAATCTAGGCCTGTCAGTGTCAAACAGAGGCCCGGAATAACAGAAAATAAAAAAAGGTTTAGACAATAAATCTTAAACAGAAATCAATATAATGTTGTACAATGCATCCTTGTACAACAGTGAACATGAGTTCCTCTGTTATAAAGTACTGCGACTCTCCCTCACTAATATATATACACATACATACACTTCAGATTGACATTTATAAAACGCTCAGAGAACTCTACAGCAAGGAATTACATAGGGAAATAGAGCTTAAATAAATGAACATGCTTAACATCTCACACGTGTACACAGTTCCTGGCGAAGGGCCAGAGTTAAAAGGTTTGACTGGTTCTCATTTCATGGGGGATTTTCAAAAAGCACAGAAACTGTCTCATGTCTAATTGAGGAGATAGGAAATCCCAAGATCCTCTCTGTCCTGGACCTGGGGGCTTAACCACTGAACATGGAGACATCAATGCATGGTGGGATGCGGTCCATCCACCTGGAGGGTGTTCCTGTTGTGAAGGGACACTGGAAACATACAAACTCCTAACTAACTGCATCCTCCCCTTGAACAGGGAACCAAGAGAAACACACAAAGGCACAGGACTGGAGAAGTGGAGAACATTTTGAAAGAGTTAGAACATTCTGAAAACGTTAGCTTCAAACGCATTGAAGTTCCTTGTTCTCAGTCTGGGACTGGGAGGATAGGTGCCAAAGCGGCAACAAATTGCTCCTAAAACCATTTTTAGTTAATAGCTCAGTCTTTAAGTGCAAACACATTTTGTTAAAATGCATAGTGTGTGTGTATGATATAGTCTACATTTAACATTTACAAAGCTTGGGTATTTAGTGTCATAAAAAGAGAAGCAGAAAAGAAATACAGAAGTAAATGAGTAATACGTGCCAACAGCTCTGCAGCTGAGGAAATTTCTTCATAATTCGACAGTTGACTTTGAAATCATTAGGGTCATTAATGCTCCTAACAAAAATCAGACAATCATGTCTTTTCTCTGCCTGCAATTCTCTGTTATAATTGAACAGAGCAAGAAAAAAAAGTATTTGAGATGAATTACTGGAATATTTTGTGTGGTATAGGGATGTGTGTGTGCACGCTCATAGTCTCTTTTTGATGAGCTTCTCCAGTTTGCGTATGCGCGAGTTCTCCTGCTCGGGGGTGGGGGTGCTGAAGGAGAGAGAGGGGCCTCCGTCGGCCCCTGAGGGTGGAGTGGGTAACCTCTGTCTGAAGAGCTCCAACATGCTGCTCTGCTCACTGCGCTTCAACCCCTACACACACACACACGTTATTGCAAGAGGAAAAAACAAGAGAGAACAAGACAACAGAGTCAGAGGAAGTAGGCGATAACTGTTGAAAACAGGTCATTGAGAAAGACAAAACAAGTGGACCCAACCAAAGTGGCCCTTACCTTCATATCCAGAGTTTTCTGGAAGGTCTCTGGGTTTCCATCAGCGAGGAGCTTGATGTAGTTATCCACAAACACCACGGAGGGTTCATGGGGGGCCATGACCACCTGGGTGGGGTGGGTAGTAGACATCAGTGTTGCGCATACATTCACATCTCAATACTGAAGCACAGCATGGGGTTTTTAGACCCCCCCCGTTCCCAAGAGCCATGATGGGACGACCAAGATTCATAAACTGTGTGTGCACGGTAAGTGTGTGTGGCCCGTAAGAACAAACAGGACCCAGAGTCAGTCAACTATCAGACCAGACAGTGTGCAAGTGGTTAAAGCTGCAAACAAAGCCCAAACATAACACTGACTGCTTCCAAAACAACATTCTATTCCCTATATACTGCACTACTTTTGACAAGAGCCCTATGGGATTTTTATAGGGAATAGGGTGCCATTATAGAAGCACACACTGACTGCACTGTTGGGCTATATTACTGAAAGGCTATATTTAGGAGACCTGACCCCTCTTCTTTTTACACACCAACTACTCCACGCATGAGTGGATGGGAATTCGCCTCACCGGTCATTATTTGGGGCTATAATGAGAGATTGAGTGTTGGGCAAATCGCAATGGAGATTAGTAAAAATAATAAGGTGAAATACTGAAGGTTGGATTTATTTTTTGCTTTCAAGAGAGATCGGGAGAAGGAGAGAAAAGGGAGAGGAACAGCTGGATCAGATAGCATTGAGACTGATTGTAGTGGCTTGCTACAGAGCGGGCAGACAAACATGGTTGACTTTTTTTTTTTTTATACATAAAAAAACTAAAATAAATACATATTTTTTAGATTTTTTATATATATTTTTTAAATAAAAAATTGTGAATTGCACCCCCTCCACCCCTCCTTTTCTCTACCCAAAACATTTCTCACTCACCAACCGCTCTCGTCCCCTCTCTGTGCCTAAGGGGTGTGGGCCAGAATATATAAAAGAGCGAAACCAAAGAGAGACAGAACATAGAACACTGTGGATTGTCTGGAATTCTTGAGGTTCCTTCCCCTCTGGACTGAGTGATTTACTTAGCAACTGTCCTGGAGGGAGGCCCAGGGAAAGCCTGGAGGGACTGTTGTAGTTAGCTCGTAAAATCAGAAAAAAATGAGGGAGAGCGAGCGAGAACGAAAAAAAACCCACACAGGCTAGAAGTAGGTGGGGTGGAGGGGTGTTGTAGCATTTCCACTACCCAGAAGAGAACTCTGGTGGTGGGGGAGAGGGATGGGGTGGGGTTGGTGGATAGAGGGCTGGAGAGCGTGGAAAACAGCCACGTCTCATGGGCCAAGGAGGGCTGCCTGAGCCTGAGAGACAGACACAACCTACAGACAGACTCACCAGAACAGGTCTAAACTTGGAGACTATTATACTCAAACAGCCGAAACTACTTTATCACAGTCATCATCACCATAACCTTTACTTTGATCATCCATGGACATCCTACAAACATTCGACCAGGAATAGTCCGTGTTTGGATTGATAAGGACTAGGGCTCTGGTCAAAAGTAGTGCACTACATAGGAAATATGGTAACATGTGTGACAGAGCCTATGCATTTCTCTAGACTTTCAGCATCTATAGGCCCTGCCTGGCCCAACATAAAACAATTGCCTAAGAGGCACATAGGTACCACAACTTCCAGGGCTGAACTGCTCACCAGATCGAAGAGAACAACTCTATACGCCTTGTATGTCGGTTCAAGGCCTTACACACACACACACACACACACACACACACACACACACACACACACACACACACACACAGAGTAATGGGCGGCAGACAAAGGGGAATGTACAGTACCAGTCAAAAGTTGACACACCTACCCATTCAAGGGTTTTTCTTCATTTTTCCTATTTTCTACATTGTAGAATAGTGAAGACATCAAAACTAATATAGACAGGTGTGTACCAAATCATGTCCAATCAATTGAATTTACCACAGGTGGACTCCAATCAAGTTGTAGAAACATCTCAAGGATGATCATTGGAAACCGGATGCACCTGAGCTGAATTTCAAGTCTCATAGAAAAAGGTTTAAATACTTATGTAAATAAGGTATGTTTATTATTTTGTATAAATGTGCTAAAATTGGCCAAAACCTGTTTTCACTGTCATTATGGGGTATTGTGTATAGATGAGGATTTTTATTTAATCAATTTTAGAATAAGGCTGTATTGTTATACTTTGAAGGCACTGTATGTGGGAACTCCTTCAAAACGGTTGGAAAAGCATTCCAGGTGACTATCTTATGAAGCTGGTTGAGAGAATGTCAAGAGTGAGCAAAGCTGTCATCAAGGCAAAGGGTGGCTATTTGAAGAATCTTAAATATATTTTGATTTGTTTAACACGTTTTTGGTTACTACATGATTCCATATGTATTATTTCATAGTTCTGATGTCTTCACTATTATTCTACAATGTAGAAATAGTAAAAAATTAAGAAAAACCCTAGAATGAGTAGGTGTGTCCCAACTTTTGACGGGTACTGTAATGTATGTAAACACATTCAAGGCATTCCTCTATGGACTAACGGCCTTGTGTGCTTCACATGTGGAATCATCCATACACGTCCCAGGTGTCGACACTGAGGAGAGGCCGCTAAACCATTTTGAATGTAGGGCCACATATCCTGAATATCTGGTAACTAGAAGTCCCTTGGTATAAAAGCATCTGATACATGATCTTGACAAGAAACACAGAAAGGGAGACGAGGCTATGCTTATATCTTCAGTAGTCCTAATGATTGTGGTCAGAATAGATGACATCCTGATGGCTCTGATGGCTGTGGCTGATGTAGCATTTTTTATTTATTTCACCTTTATTTAACCAGGTAGGCCAGTTGAGAACAAGTTCTCATTTACAACTGCAACCTGGCCAAGATAAAGCAAAGCAGTGCGACAAAAAAACAACAAGAGTTACACATGGGATAAACAAAAGTACAGTCAATAACAATAGAAAAATCTATATACAGTGTGTGCAAATGAAGTAAGGAGGTAAAGCAATAAATAGGCCATATTAGCAAAGTAATTACAATTTAGCAAATTAACTCTGGAGTGATATATGTGCAGATGATGATGTGCAAGTAGAAATACTGGTGTGCAAAAGAGCAAAAAAAGTAAATAAAAACAATATGGTGATGAGGTAGGTAGTTGGATGGGCTATTTACAGATGGGCTGTGTACAGCTGCAGCGATTGGTGAGCTGCTCAAATAGCTGATGCTTAAAGTTAGTGAGGGAGATATAAGTCTCCAACTTCAGCGATTTTTGCAATTCTTTCCAGTCATTGGCAGCAGAGAACTGGCAAAGGAGGTGTTGGCTTTGGGGATGACCAGTGAGATATACCTGCTGGAGCGCATGCTACAGGTGGGTGTTGTTATGGTGACCAGTGAACTGAGATAAGGCGGAGCTTTACCTAGCAAAGACTTATAGATGACCTGGACCCAGTGGGTCTGGTGACGAATATGTAGCGAGGGCCAGCCGACGAGAGCATACAGGTCGCAGTAGTGGGTGGTATATGGGGCTTTGGTGACAAAATGGATGGCACTGTGATAGACTGCATCCAGTTTGCCGAGTAGAGTGTTGGAGGCTATTTTGTAAATGACGTCGCCGAAGTCGAGGATCGGTATGATAGTCAGTTTTACGAGGGTATGTTTGGCAGCATGAGTGAAGGAGGCTTTGTTGCGAAATAGGAAGCTGATTCTAGATTTAATTTTGAATTGGAGATGCTTAATATGAGTCTAGAAGGAGAGTTTACAGTCTAGCCAGACACCTAGGTATTTGTAGTTGTCCACATATTCTAAGTCAGAACCGTCCAGAGTAGTGATGCTAGTCGGGCGGGCAGGTGCGGGCAGCGATTGGTTGAAGAGCATGCATTTAGTTTTACTAGCGTTTAAGAGCAGTTGGAGGCCACCGAAGGAGTGTTGTATGCCATTGAAGCCTGTTTGGAGGTTTGTTAACACAATGTCCAAAGAAGGGATGGATATAGGTCTGTAACAGTTTGGGTCTAGAGTGTCACCCCCTTTGAAGAGGGGGTTGACCGCGGCAGCTTTCCAATCTTTGGGAATCTTGGACGATACGAAATAGACGTTTAACAGACTAGTACTAGGGGTTGCAATATAATTTTAGAAAGACAGGGTCCAGATTGTCTAGCCCAGCTGATTTGTACGGGTCCAGGTTTTGCAGCTCTTTCAGAACATCTGCTATCTGCATTTGGGTGAAGGAGAAGCTGGGGAGGCTTGGGCAAGTAGCTGTGGGGGGGTGTTGAGCTGTTGGCCGGGGTTTGGGTAGCCAGGAGGAAAGCATGGCCGGTCGTAGAGAAATGCATATTGAAATTCTCGATTATCGTGGATTTAATTGGTGGTGACAGTGTTTCCTAGCCTCGGTGCAGTGGGCAGCTGGGAGGAGGTGCTCTTATTCTCCATGGACTTTAGTGTCCCAGAACTTTTTGGAGTTAGAGCTGCAGGATACACATTTGTTTGAAAAAGCTAGCCTTTGCTTTCCTAACTGACTGTATTGGTTCCTGACTTCCCTGAAAAGTTGCATATCGCGGGGACTATTCGATGCTAGTGCAGTATGCCACAGGATGTTTTTGTGCTGGTCGAGGGCAGTCAGGTCTGGAGTGAACCAGGGGCTATATCTGTTCTTAGTTCAACATTTTTTGAAAGGGGCATGCTTATTTAAGATGGTGAGGAAATTACTTTTAAAGAACAACCATGCATCCTCTACTGACGAATGAGGTCAATATCATTCCAGGATACCCAGGCCAGGTCGATTAGAAAGGCCTGTTCGCAGAAGTGTTTTAGGGAGCGTTTGACAGTGATGAGGGGTGGTCGTTGGACCGCGAACCAATAACGGATGCAGGCAATGAGGCAGTGATCGCTGAGATCACTGAGGTGGTGTATTTGTAGGGCAAGTTGGTCAGGAAAATATCTATGAGGGTGCCCATGTTTACAGATTTAGGGTTGTACCTGGTGGGTTCCTTGATAATTTGTGTGAGATTGAGGGCATCTAGCTTAGATTGTAGGACGGCCGGGATGTTAAGCATATCCCAGTTTAGGTCACCTAACAGTACAAGATCTGAAGATAGATGGGGGGCAATCAATTCACATATGGTGTCCAGGGCACAGCTGGGAGCTGAGGGGGGTCTATAACAGGCGGAAACAATGAGAGCAAGATAGAGCAGGTCCCAGGCTGACCATTAGAGCAGTTCTCAGGCTGACCATTAAGACAGATCAGCCTGGCCATTAGAGCAGGTCCCAGGCTGACCATTAAGACAGATCAGCCTGGCCATTAGAGCAGGTCCCAAGCTGACCATTAAGACAGATCAGCCTGGCCATTAGAGCAGTTCCCAGGCTGACCATTAATACAGATCAGCCTGGCCATTAGAGCAGGTCCCAAGCTGACCATTAAGACAGATCAGCCTGGCCATTAGAGCAGGTCCCAGGCTGACCATTAAGACAGATCAGCCTGGCCATTAGAGCAGGTCCCAAGCTGACCATTAAGACAGATCAGCCTGGCCATTAGAGCAGGTCCCAGGCTGACCATTAAGACAGATCAGCCTGGCCATTAGAGCAGGTCCCAAGCTGACCATTAAGACAGATCAGCCTGGCCATTAGAGCAGGTCCGAAGCTGACCATTAATACAGATCAGCCTGGCCATTAGAGCAGGTCCCAAGCTGACCAGTAAAACAGACCATTAAGCCCATTAGACAGACATCAAGGCTGCCTTCCTTCGTGTGTGTGAGGGAAACAAGGGGGTGAGGAAAATTTCCTCTGGGATCGGGTCACAAGCCTTGGGGGCAGGGTAACTGGACTAGGGTAGGGTGAGGGGATAGGCTCTAGGGATGGGTGGGTTTTGGCTGAGAAGACAGGTGCATGCCATTGTCTTTCTGCATTCTATTGGCCAACCCTGGGGCAAGGTCAACCAATCACAGACTGTGTTTACTCTGTAGAAGAGACAAGACAAGGATACATATGTCTGACGTATGTGAGCTTGCGTGAGTATACGCATGGATGCCTGCATTCCCTAACCACTCACACCTCTTGGCTCCAGCAGGTTGACACACTGTGCATGAGCACGTCCATGTGTGTTTAAAGCCTGCCTTCTTCTCCGGTCTCTCTCATTAAAACCCAGGGGCACAGCTCAGCTCCTATTCCTTAGCTACTTAATGGGAACTTGGTCATAAAACCCTTTCCTTAGTGGGGTTAAAGAGAAATAATTAACCTGTAGACAAGCAGTTATTCAATTAAAATAAAACATAAGTTGATAATCTGGTCAAGTCAGACAATGTTCATACTTGGCTCGGCAGTCAAACAGCACACATTTAGACAAAAGCCAGTATTTAGTCTTATTGTTACCTATTGTTAAAGGCCAAAACACAGGAATGAACAGTGGTTATAATCATGTTTAGCCAAGCCAGTGTATTTAAAGGGTAGAGGTTAATGGTTAGGATTACCCTTGAGGCGTGGGTTAAGGTTAGGTTTTAGGGTCAATTAAGTGGTAGGATTAGGTAGAAGTGGCTGTAGTGAAACTTTGTTTTGTGGTTGTACAGAAACGGTGTAGCATGGTCAAAGATAAACATTGTCGCATGGTTGTAGTGTAACATGGTTGTAGTGTAACATTGTTGCATGGTTGTAGTGTAACATTGTAGCATGGTTGTAGTGTAACATTGTAGTGTAATATTGTAGTGTAACATTGTAGCATGGTTGTAGTGTAACATTGTAGTGTAATATTGTAGTGTAACATTGTTGCATGGTTGTAGTGTAACATCGTAGCATGGTTGTAGTGTAACATTGTAGTGTAATATTGTAGTGTAACATTGTAGCATGGTTGTAGTGTAACATCGTAACATGGTTGTAGTGTAACATTGTAGTGTAACATTGTTGCATGGTTGTAGTGTAACATTGTAGCATGGTTGTAGTGTAACATTGTAGTGTAATATTGTAGTGTAACATTGTAGCATGGTTGTAGTGTAACATTGTTGCATGGTTGTAGTGTAACATTGTTGCATGGTTGTAGTGTAACATTGTTGTAGTGTAACATTGCTGCATGGTTGTAGTGTAACATTGCTGCATGGTTGTAGTGTAACATTGCTGCATGGTTGTAGTGTAACATTGCTGCATGGTTGTAGTGTAACATTGTTGCATGGTTGTAGTGTAACATTGTTGCATGGTTGTAGTGTAACATTGTTGCATGGTTGTAGTGTAACATTGTTGCATGGTTGTAGTGTAACATTGTAGCATGGTTGTAGTGTAACATTGTAGCATGGTTGTGTGAAGTGCCTATCAGAGTCCAAAACATGTAGATGTACGCACAGCAGTGTTCTAGAATATTGGACTGTTGCCTTTCATACTTTTCGAATTCTCAGTGCGGCTTATGCAATTTCTCCAACTTAACACATTCAAATGAATAGAGGATTTGTATGCGGAGCTGCGTTGGTTGGGGATGTGCACAGTCGGGCTGTGCATCCCCTGTGGATGGTGACCATGTCTGTGTCACAATGGAATGCCGGACTATTGCGTCTCGGCATCTGTGGACTCAATTACGTTTTAGCGTCACAGGGCTCACCTTGAGGATCATCTCAGCGCGAGTCATCCCCTTCACGACTATCTTGGTGTAGCTGGCAGGGGCCTTGCGGACCACCTGAGACCCTATAGAGGGCAGATCCAACAACACTGTCTTCAGGGAGTGGGTGTCCAGGAGGAGCTGAAGAACAAAGCAGAAAAAGAAAAAAAAAAGTTACCAATAAAACTAGCTGAATTATTAGCTACAGGAGCAAACGAACAAATGTCAAAACGTTTGTATTGTTACGGAGACCGTAAGCGTAATTCTACTTAGATAAAGGCTAATTAAATAAAAGGGTTAGTATGTTTACCTGTTCAGCCCCCACCATGCTGATAGGCTTACACCTGAACAAGTGGTTGATGAATTTAGGAATAAAAGAGCTGAGGGGGGAAAAAAAGACAAGAAAGAATATCAATTCAGTTTATTTCTGAACACTGACAATTTCTTCTAAAATTTCTAAATCAATTGTCTTGTCAATGGGAGTACCATGTCTTCGTCACACATATTGACGAACAGTGAAGAGGGTAGTAACTCACTTGGTGAACTTGATGCAGAACTGGGTGAAGTATTTTCGTGTGGAGGCCAGGTTCTCTCTGATGATGGGGACGTTCTGTTTGATGTGCATGATGACTGACGTCACGTAGGGACTTTGGTCACCTACATGCTCTACACTCTGCCATGGCATCTAGAGGGAGGGAGACCAAGAGAGAATGGTTGAAAGTGATAATATAATATGACAGCATGAGGAGAAGAGGGAGGGAGGAATGCAGTGGGTGTCCCACCTTGCTCATGGCAGTGAGAGCAGGGTCACAGGCAGCGTCCAGGTCCTGAACAAGCAACTGGATACTGTTGGAAATCACACTGATCGACGCAGAGAGTTTACAGTCATGGACTTCACATCCAATTACTCCACTTTATCTCCTAAACTGTTGTTCATTTTGAGTTGGCAGAAGTTGCCCCTATAGTGAAGGTTAGGATTTGGTGCATACTTGCTGAAGGTGTCCATCTCTCCAGTCAGGTTGATTCTCTCCACCAGAGTCTTATCCACCTTCTCCTTCAGCTTCTCCTCCAACTGACACAGAATAAGTTTAACGTTAAGTCTAGACCCGTTTGAGTGAGTGTGTGTGTGTGTGTGTTTGTGTTCTAACCTGCTGTGTGGTGGCTAGACAGTACTCTGCAGTACTGAGGATGCTACAGATGAGACACAGCTCCTCTACACTGAATTTAGCAGCCTCCGAACCCTCCTTCTCCTGCAGTAGACTCTTGATGGTCAGTCCTCCACTGTTACTGCTAGTCCTGAGAGACCGAGAGAGGCAAAGCGTCTAAATAGTTTTAACTAGCTTCCTTTTCTCATGAATTAAAGACAGAAGTCTGCACACATGAGCTCTAAAGGGAAAACACTGGGACCTAGTGTGAACTGACAAGGAGAAACTCCTGGACCTAGTTATAGGTTATTATTCAAAGCAAGTTTTGGATAACTGAGGACACAGCCAGAGACATACAGACAGACAGGGGGGACAGTGTTACCATGGCTAAACCGCCTCCCTCTCATTAATAAAACGCCACAACCGAAACTTCTGGGAAAACCACAACACAGCTCCAACCCCCCAGAAGGGCCAACATTAAAACTCCACAAGACAATACATACACTACGCCACACAAGAGGTCTGTGGGTGTGTGTGTGTGTGTGTGTGTGTACCAACCACAGTGAATAATAGGGCTTATGTGGCCATCGAGCCAAAGATGTTTTCGCTCATGAAGTATTAGGCCTCACCGCGATGTAAACACCTCCAGCACCATATGACATGCAAACACAGACGATCAAAACAGTGACGACTAAACACAATTATCAAACAAACCCCTAAGAATGATGGATCACTCTTCTGAATTAACAAACTTTGGCAGATTGCTTCATCAAAAAGGGAATTGAAGCAGATGACAGCATATATCATCCATAAGAATTTGAATCTTGCTTTGACAGAAGTATTTGTCCCAGTCCAGCTCCTAGTAGGCCACAGTTTATACTGGTTGTCATAGTGCCACCTGTGTCAGAATATTTTCCTAACAAAACCAGAAACCATCCAGAAAATGGTTTGAATGAAAACCAGTGTCCTTCCGGAACCCGTACTGGGAAGTACTGCAACTTGCCATCCTGGTTCTAGGGCCCAACACAGTATGCGAGCAGCATGAATAAAAAGCACTTACTAAATAATCACTAAACCTACATCATCACAAATACATCTGATCATCCTATCATTATATAGGCTGTAGTAAATTACTTGGGCAGGTTTCCAGACAGCATCTTCCAGGCATACTCTCTGAGGTACTTCTGGAAGATGGTGGTGAGGGCGATCATAGGTTCCCCTGTGCTGAGCTGGGAGCACTGCACCATGCACTTCTTATAGTAGACAAACAGGTCAGCACAGCTGGGCAGCACCGCTCCCCCGTCCTCCGTGCCCTCCTTGGGGGGGCCCTGTGCCCGGAAGTCTGACACAAAACGGTTAATCATCTCCCCCAGGTTCCTGAGAATAGTAACACACACAGCTCAGTGATGACACCTAGATACCAGCACACACACGCAGGTTGACGTTTATTGCCATGAATCTTGCCCTGGAGGCAGAACTGAGCGATTTACACTAGATGGCCCAGCTGCAAAGTCAAAATTGGCTTTATCGTAAAAATTTCTGAAAACAAAAAATGAGCTTTTTGGTCTTAATTGAAGGTTTGGCATGAGGGTTAGCAGTGTGGTTAGGTATAAAATCCGATATTTATGGCTTTGTGGCTGTGCCAGCTAGCAACCACTCTGCAGAGCTGCTTCCAGAGCAAGATTCATGACAAATGCCAACCTGCCACACACATCAGTGATGATAAAATGGAAGAGACAGACAGGGTAGGAGATTCTCCCTCTATTGCAGCTGTCTTCACTGTCCTTTGATTTCAATGTCTACGTGGCTGTTAATGTCTAGTACTTTACCCCCTGCCCATCCACTGTTACTGTAAAATGAAGCCAAGGACAGAAAACAACATCTACTTTGTATGAACAATCAGGTCACTATTCACTCTCCTGTTGTATCCATTGAGACAAGCTGCTTTGGAAATCTCTGTTGTAGAATTGACTGGCCCTGTCTGTTGTGACAGGAAACCAGATCATGAAAGGCCCAGTCAGCACTAAACACCCCAGATATCCAATACTAGGGGCCACCACGAGACAGACAAGCCCCAGAACATAACCATGTTCCTGGAGAGACCCCACGTCTGTGGTGGAGGGAGGGAGAGGAAAAAGTGTGAGAGAGAGAGAAATAGAGTGGGAGAGAGAAACAAAGAGGAGAAAAAGTGGAGAAGGAGTAAAGAGAGAAGAAGAAGAACAAACTGCTGCAGCAGCACTTTTCAATCCATCTTTCTCAGCATCTGTGGTCATGCAGCTAATAGGAACCATTTCTGCCTCAGCAGAGAGACAAAGAAACAGGGAACGAAAGAGAGTGAAATGGGGGGGGGCTGATGAGGTAGAAAGGAAACGTTCTGGGCAAACAAATCTGTGCCAGATCTCCAAGCGCGCGCACGCACACACACAACTCACTTGTCCTGAGACTCGATGTAGACATAGAGGTGAGGCTCAAAGCACTTGGAAATGATGCCATGGAAGGGGTTGTCAGGAGCCTTGTGCTTCTTGGGCTGGGGAGCGGAAAATGGTCAACAATGTAGGATGTAGTTAATACTCATGATTTCTCTCTTTGGTGATGAGTATATTTTTTCAAAGTCATCCCTTAAAAAGGTCCCATCGAGATCCTCCAATAGATATTCCCATCATGAGTCACCATGACACGGGAAATAACCGCAGGTCAGCCTATGCCTATCAAGGTCGAAGTTCAGACCGGGTCAAAGGGTCATCTCAAATGTCTTACCCTATCCAGATCCTCCATCTCTGAACCATCATCTCCAACCTCGTCCTCCAGGAAAGGGTTGGTGGACTCCAGTGGTGGCTCAGGCTTCTTCACCTGAAAACAACACTACAGTCAACAATGATGGCCCAATGGTGTGTGTATATGCAGTGCATTCGGAAAGTATTCAGACCCCTTGACTTTCCATTTTGTTATGCTACAGCCTTATTCTAAAATGGATTAAATAAAACATTTTCCTCATCAATCTAAACACGATACCCCATAATGACAAAGTGAAAACAGGTTTAGAAACTTTTGCAAATGTATTAAAAATAAAAAACAGAAATACCTTATTTACATATGTATTCAGACCCTTTGCTATGAGACTTGAAATTCAGCTCAGGTGTATCCTGTTTCAAATGATCATCCTTGAGATGTTTCTACAACTTGATTGGAGTCCACCTGGGGTAAATTCAATTGATTGGACATGATTTGGAAAGGCATACACCTGTCTATATAAGGTCCCACAGTTGACAGTACATGTCAGAGCAAAAACCAAGCCATGAGGTCGAATTAATTGTCCGTAGAGCTCCGAGACAGGATTGTGTCAAGTTTGGAACCACCAAGACTCTTCCTAGAGCTGGCCGCCCGGCCAAACTGGGGAGAAGGGCTTTGGTCAGGGAAGTGACCAAGACCCCGATGGTCACTCTGAAAGAGCTCCAGAGTTCCTCAGAGATGGGAGAAACTTCCAGAAGGACAACCATCTCTGCAGTTCTCCACCAATCAGGCCTTTATGGTAGAGTGAGTAGATGAAAGCCACTCCTCAGTAAAAAGCACATGAAAGCCCGTTTGGAGTTTGCCAGAAGGCACCTTAAAGGACTCTCAAACCATGAGAAACAAGATGCTCTGGTCTGATGAAACCAAGATTGAACTCTTTGGCCTGAATGGCAAGCTTCACGTCTGGATGAAACCTGGCACCATCCTTACGGTGAAGCATGGTGGTGGCAGCATCATGCTGTCGGGATGTTTTTCAGCGGCAGGGACTGGGAGACTAGTCAGGATCGAGGGAACGATGAACGGAGTAAAGTACAGAGAGATTCTTGATGAAAACCTGCTCCCGAGCGCTCAGGACCTCAGACTGGGGGCGAAGGTTCACCTTCCAACAGGACAACGACCCTAAGCACACAGCCAAGACAACGCAGGATTGGCTTCAGGACAAGTCTCTGAATGTCCTTGATTGGCCCAGCTAGAGCCCGGACTTGAACCCAATCAAACATCTCTGGAGACCTGAAAATAGCTGTACAGCAACGCTCCCCATCCAACCTGACAGAGTTTGAGAGGATCTGTAGAGAAGAATGGGAGAAACTCCCCAAATACAGGTGTAACAAACTTGAAGCGTCATACCCAAGAAGACTCAAGGCTGTAATCACTGCCAAATGTGCTTCAACAAAGTACTGAGTAAAGGGTCTGAATACTTATGTAAAATGTGATATTTTTTATAAATGTACAACATTTTTTAAAGAAAACTGTATTTACTTTGTCATTTTGGGTATTGTGTGTAGTTTGATGAAGGAAAAAACAATTTAATCCATTTTAGAATAAGGCTGTAATGTAACAACATTTTGAAAAAATCAAAGGGTATGAAAACTTTCCGAATGCACTGTGTGTGTGTGTGTGTGTGTGTGTGTCTAACCCCGGGCCCGTCGGTGAGGGTGCACCCATAGAAGCGCTTGGCGAGCAGCCCCTCGAAGTTGGTGGTCCTTTGAATGGCAAACAGAAGCAGCTTGACCTCAATCTCTTTGGCCCGCGTCCGCATTACTTTGGCCAGCTCTGTCCTGGATGAGACAGAGACACATAGGGTCGTCAACACGTCACATTGCAGCATGAATGATTGTGATAGCAGGTCAGTGCTCATGTAGGCTAACAAAGACTAAATCAACTGTCTACTGAATAGTGTTGGGATGATAGAGGAGCTATCTAAATAAATAAAGAGAGTCGCACACATATATATATAAATAACTGGGTAAAACTCTCTAGGTATAGAGAGAGTGTGCAACTATATTTATTTGTATACAGTAGCTTACAGTTTATTTGCCGTTAGTCAGCACCTCCACACAGAATAATTCTCTGTGCTCCAGCTCATACATTTTATTAGGGGATGATAGAGCACAACTATTACAACAGTTGATAGATGTGTTGACAGTGAGGCACTGGCTGTCTCAACAGTTTCCAGCACAGGGTGTGTGTGTGGGTACCTGGTGATGTGGCAGAACTCCACAGCGATGCGTTCGGTCATACACCACTCTTCAGGGAACATGCGTCCGTACTTCTCCTCATAGTCCACCAGCTGACGCTTAATCCAGGCGTAGCGCCGGTCGATCTTATCCAGCCAAGCTACCTGGGTCAGTGAACAAACACACTTTCAGGTGGAGGGTCCACAGACATACTGTCACAACACTAGCACTATTAAAGATCAGTCAATGTACATCTCAATTATGATTCACATGATCTACAAAGGAAGAAATACTGGGATGTAAAAAAACAAACATAGTAGTCACTTATCCCCATTTGTACCTACCCAAAATCCCTCGTGTAGTGGGCCCAAAATGGACGCCTTAGATTAAAGTGTAACTGGAAAAATATCAAATTCCAAGTTCATGCTTCAAACCAACTTTAAGAGGTTTTAAAGATATGGAATTTTGAGTAAAATATAACCTGATGTACAGTGAGGCATTGTTGGCAGAATAGATGGATGCAGTTCAATGCATGATTAATATAATTCACCAATACATTTCTTGGTAGTCCAAAAAAATATTGCTATCAGGTTTTAAATCACAGCTGACCTGGTATATGGTTTGCTGCCGCCACCCATTCAGGACACACCGTTTCAATGACTCAATATTTTGAACAAAAACGAACGACTAACTAAGGCTGGGAATGTCAATACAATCAAACTAGCAAGGGCAATGACCACAAGTCAGTCATTATGTGGCTAATAGGCTAGGGCACATGTCAAACAAGGCCCACGGTCCTGTAAATGAGTCAAACGTTGAGTCATCGACAGTGCATTCGGAAAGTATTCAGACCAATACTTTTTCCACCTTTTGTCACATTACAGCCTTATTCAAAAAGTTATAAAATAGTTTCCCCCCCTCAAACTACACACAATACCCCATAAGGACAAAGCAAACTGTTTTTTGTTTTAGTTTTTTTGGCAGCGATTAGATCCTCGAGTCTTCTTGTGTATGACGCTACAAGCTTGGCACACCTGTATTTGGTGAGTTTCTCACATTCTTCTGTGGAGATCCTCTCAAGCTCTGTCAGGTTGGATGGGGAGCGTCGCTGCACAGCTATTTTCAGGTCTCTCCAGAGATGTTCGATCTAGTTCAAGTCCCGACTCTGGTTGTGCAAATCAAGGACATTCAGAGACTTGTCCCGAAGCCAGTCCTGCATTGTCTTGGCTGTGTGCTTAGGGTCTTTGTCCTGTTTGAAGGTCCCGAGCGCTCTGGACCAGGTTTTCATCAAGGATCTCTCAAGTTCCCAATCAGTTGTCAAAACGTGAGTTGGAAAAAGCATGCAATAGCAGGCAAGCTGCAGAACACTGAGCAGGGTACTATTCCCCATCGCTTATCAGTGCAATTTTGACAGCCAACTAGCTAAAATGTTTGAAAGGGTTTACCTAATGTTCCATCATTAGATTTTAGCTCTTCTCCCTCTGGCTAGCGTTAGTTGTTGATCTTGTTGATGTGCATAGGCAACTGAGAGAGCCTACCTTTTCATGGTTGTTTGATCAATAGGACTGTAGTTCCCTAATGTAAGAGGACTCCCGTGGTATTTACATATTTGCAGAAATCCATTCAGGTGTATTTTGTGGCTTTTGGCGAATGCATTCTAATGATCTAAAGCTGTGCTGTTGCTACACCCTGTAAACACAGTCCAGTTCAAAGTGAATGGTGGCAGGCCCATGTGGCAAATGGCTTGTTAACACATAGGCCTACTGTAGCTCTGATTGGCTATGCATAGGCTCCGGTCATGGACAAGACAGATGTTTTTATTAGGTATTATTTACTGCAGTGTCTATTAATTTTCCAAACGCATGGCGACATTTTCACAAATGCCTTACTGGACGTCATTCCCAAACATTCTATGAATTTATGAAAACGGGAAAATGACCATATCTAAGTGCTTGCTTGTCAGAAAATGTTATTCTTCCTGGGGGTGTTTATGAACAGATTATGTTGCTAAAACGCTGTCAGTTCCACTTTAATGCTTAGCAGTACAATAAACTGAAACTCACGTCCTGGTTCTCCTGGAAGAGCACCATGTACTCAGAGAGGTGCTGTCTGATGAACTTCTTGATGATCTCCTGTTTGATGCGAGGGTCCAAGACGTTGGCCACCAGACAGGCATCCCTCAGAACGTTACTGGGTCCCCCTGCTCTCTGGGGATATAGAGTACACACACAAAATACCTTGGGGTAACACACACACAATTATAATATACATTAAATACATTATATAATGTATAGTCATACATATACACACATACAATTGTTTAATGAAGCACATGTGATAACACACAAGGCATTCATAGCACAAAAATATTCACCTTTGACCCCTGAGCAGGGAAGGCCTCTTCGAAGTCCGCCAGGATCTGAGTCCCCAGCTCGCTTTGGGCCGCTTTCACCCTGTGGATGACATAAACAGTGGAGAAACATTGAGAAAACATTGCCATCGTGAAAGCTGGAACTGGGTATAGAGCTGGTGTAGCATAACTGTAGATATTTTCATAATGCAACGGTTTCCCAAATGGTAGCTAGGTTGAGAGGGACCCACTGGTAAGTCGTGACTGACTGGTTTCAGGCCGTGGCAAAACTGGCATGACTTGGGCCAGTGGTTTTGTTTACTCATTGGGTCAGAGATATTCCAGAAGTGTTTATTGGGTCACACAGTACAGCACATAGTCCCATGGTGGGAACCAGAACCACTGGCTTAAGAAGAGAGGACACACAGACACATACCCATGGTGAGAACTAGAACCACTGGCCTAATGTGATGAGTGAATTTGGTAGGGCATTTTGAGTCCAATCCTAGAGCAACAAGAAGAACCTTCCAGAATAAACAAGATGGATGCCATGCCACAGAGCAGGCAGTGCCCTGCAGATGCCCCTGACAATCAGTCAGACCCACGCTACAGCTGTCCTTCTGTCTGGTCATCCCTCCATAAATGTTTGTCAATTTCTTCTGAAGACTGTTTATTTTTTTCTCCCATTTACCCTTTTCAGATAACAAAGCAGTGGTGGTCAGAGAGTGTGTGGGTGGCTTTGAATGATATTGGACACACAGACACAAGCCTGGATAAACATAAAAGTTTATGGAAGAAAAAAAACATTAAAATTACCCCTCCCACACACACACAAACACACTTCCTTACTCTCCTAAATTCATGGTTTTATCATCCACTCCAAGGCAAACAGAGCAGATAGCCTAGCTAGCTCTCCCGGCCAGAGAGACACAGGGACTAGCTGGGTTGAGGGCTGAACACAGACCGTACTCTGGTATGGGGTCTGGACTAGTGCTTAACACAACCCACAACTGTTCCTGTGAAGGGGAAAGAAGAGGGAGAACAAAGGCCTACTTTTCAATCACACACACACACAAAGAAACACTCTTTCTCTCTCAAACACAATTTTCCTATCTGGCACGCACACACACACACACAAAGACACTCTCTCACACACACCAAGCAGGAGGAAAGCCCGAGCCCTCAGTGGAAGAAAATGTCTGCATAAAAGAGTTCCTATTCAGTACATTCCTTCCTGTGTATTTCAGCAGCCTGCAGCCTCCTCTCCTCAGTGAATATTAAACCGGATCTGATTCAGATGAGCACAACAGAATATCTCTGGGATCTACAGGCTTGGCCTGGCTGCAGTCTAAATTATTGATTGAGGACCTCTTTGTAGTTGAATGTGATTGCTTTTATTAAATATGTTTATTTTTGTTTATTGTGCTGAATTATATTGTTTTATACACATATGTGTATGTAGTTTAAATATTCTGTTTTTCTTGTAATGTGTACAGGGCTCTCTTGTAAAATAGATTTTTAATCTCAATGTGACTCCCTGTTTAAATAAAATAACACTACAGTTCCGGAGAGCACCAATAATAAAAAAAACTGTGGCGTTAGGAATGAATACAATAATGACAGGAAAATTGAGGTGACTGGGAAATACAGTATGATGCATGCATGCAGTGGTTGGTTTGCAAGATTGAGCTGTGTTTGTTTGAAATACTGAGTGTTTCCCTACAGTATTAGTGGTACAGTGTTATGGTCAGTTCAGGAAGGGAATGTGTTTGAGCATGGCGTGTGTGGTTACCTCTCTGAGAGCTGTCTGATCTGAGGGATGCCCATGTATTTGTGGAAGTGTTCCAGCACGTTGACCACCCCCTGTAGCAGGTTAGCCACCTCGCCATACTGCCTCCTCCTCGTCATGGCCCTGGGACACACACAGAACATATCACCTGCAGATCTAGCTTAGAGTCCTGTCTAGTGGCTACGCATTTTTATTTTATTTAACCAGGTAGGCTAGTTGAGAACAAGTTCTCAAGCAGCCACTTCAACATGTAGTCAATGGTATATGTGCCAAACTAAGACAGACCCAGCACCTTGGCTTGAGGCAGTAACAGTACACAATGGTTTCCAATGATCTTTAGTATTCCTTTCTATGTGCCAACTGCTAACTCGAGATGCACATACAGAAGTACGTTTTCACACAAATCTTCCATTGATAACAACGCATGTATTACAAGAAAGTCTGAGTTGCCCACAAATATTTAACTTAGGAGTCATCCCTGTGTAACTTCAAGATGGATGCTTTTCAAACAGTTGGCCCTTTCCTCCATGCCCATAGGTGGCACTGTGAGTACCCACTCTAGAGAGTCAACGCCCCCGGCCAGCATGTGCAGGTGGTTGAGGGTGGTGATGGAGGTGGTCAGGTGACGCTTAGCATGGTCCAGCTGTTTGATGTCCCGCGTTATCTCTTTGACCTGAGAGAGGGGGGTGGAGAGAGAGAATGAAGGGAAAGAGAAAGGAGATAGAAGGGGCGAAAGAGGAGACGAATGAGAGAGAACGAGAGGGAGACGAGGGGTGAGAAAGAGGGGGGAGGTGAGGGTGAGAGAGAGAGTGGAAGGGAGATGGAAGAGTAAGACATACCTGTTTGAGTTGAGACATAATTGCTACAACATACCCAGGGGGTTCCCCTCTCCCTGTTTACCTACCCAATCCAGCGTCCTTCCTGCGACCCCCCACATAATGTTCTTCTATCCTTCTGGGGACCTAAAATACATTTCAATTCAAAATCCTAACCCGTAAACCTAATCCTAAATGTAACCCTAGCCCTAAACCTAACCCCTAAGCTTAAAATAGCCTTCGTCCTCCTGGGGACGTGGGAAATGTCCCCACGAGGGAGAATTTTCCTTGTTTTACTGTCCTTGTGGGGAATTTGGGGGATTTTAGGTCCAACCCACACACAGCAGGATAATTACCTCCACTCATAACAACACTACAGTGTATGTCCCTAGAGGATGTCAGAGTCCCCAGGGGGCACCCTCAGTCACACACACACACACACCCTGAAGCTATAGACATGGTAGACAAGATGGCTCCTGTGAGGGAGTCTGGCTGTGTTTTGTTTGTTTGCTCACCATTTGCTCAGATTTCTCAGCCTTGTCCTTAATGTCTTTGATTTTGCCAAAGAGCTGGCCGATGGCTACCTGGGCCTCTGCCAGTGCCTGGGAGAGAGAGAGAAAGAAATAAAAAGAGAGAGAGACAGGTTTGAAAGATGTCATTTAGGTACCAGCACTCTCTAAAGAAGTTTACTTTCTGGCAGACATCTCTTCAGACACAGTGGGATGAAGCTGACATCTAGCATTAAGGCAAAGAGGGATTCTTTTCAACTTCTTTATCATCTTCTAGCCTGGTACCAGATCTGTTTGTTTGGCGTGATAATGGCCATAGGAGTTGGCAAGACAGCAAAATAGACCTGGGACCAGGCTATTTAGTCTCTCCTTACAGCAGGCCAATAGCAAGTGTTCACGCAAGAATTTGGCTCTGGGTTTGGAGATTACAGGCTAATCAAACCAATCACTATATCTTGTTTAGTAGGAAAACCCATGGACATTCTGGAGTCATGCTATTCTCCTCTCTTCCTCGTCAGGTCGTATTTATAGGCGCCTCACCAGGGGGATGGAAAACCAAACAAAATGGCGTGATTTGAAACCAGAAGGAATGGCGTGGGGATGAGAAACCTCTCCCACAGTTTGCTCTCACATTCCAGTTGGTAAGAAGAGCGGTCTCTCCCTACTGCCAACCGATGCACAGAGAGAGAGAGAGAGAGAGATGTCCAACTACTCCTTCCCAACCCAATAGCCATGTATTTGAACCCCAACAACCCATGTTATAGACTGACTGACTAATGGAATAGCCAGTGGACCTGCTCATGACATGCGTTATAACATTGCTTATAGAGAGAGGTGTCAAGCAAAATGTCAAATAAAGTGCAACTCTGATCAAAAGATGAATCTCCAATCCTCTCAAAATGTAGGCCTAGTAACTAGTGGTTGGCCACAAATTCTTGAAACAATCAGAGTGGAGGAGAACAGAGTGGTGCTTCTTTCACAGAGAAGTAAACTAATTGCTATGTTTCCCTTTTAGGCCACACAGCTGGGCTTTGATAGTCTGAGCTGGGCTTTGGCACTGCCATCCAATGCCAGGGTAATTGGGGGTAGCTGGTCCCAACACTGGTCCAGCGTGGGGTGTCTGTGTGTGGGGGGGCTCTCCTCTCCTTCTCACACAGATGGAATCCTAACAGCCGGCACCAGCTGCCCAAGGAATGTACCACTTTTACAAGGCTCTTCAAAAATGCAAGTGGACGGACGGGGCAAATGCAAACACACACAATCTGCGTTGTTGACAGCGGTGGATTCCTTTTTGGCTCTGCAGGAAGCAGCATCTATTCTGTTTAGAGGCCTAGCATGATGACAGGGTCACAGAGCCAGACACAAGGTCACAGGCAGACTCCCTGGGTGTCGACACACACACACACACACACACACACACTGGTAGACCTTTCAGTTAAACCAGCAGGCATGGAGGGCAGGCTCTGATAGTAACCATGTAGTCCATCTGTTACCAGGAAAAAGTTAGGAAAGTCAGGGGCAGGAAGCTGAGAACCTTGGTCGGTCATGACCTGTTGAGGGTTGCCACTAGCCAGGACCATCAACATACTTTGAATACTTTACAAAATGCCTCCTTACTTCCTTGAGCTTACCATTGACTGATCTATACCTGATTAAATAAGTGAAAGCAAGGTCTCAACCGTAACTGCTTCCACCAATCCAACCCTCTCAGATCTTTGAATACCTCAGGGAGGGAGGAAGGATGTTATTTTGATTCAAACAGGCCCCTAGAGACAAACTACCTCTAACCACCTTAAGAACCCACCAGAATACTAATTCCAAAGCCCCTCATTCACAACAACCTGAGGCCCAATCAAACAACCAATACCAAGAACACACACAGACACCAAGTAGACCCCATAGTCTGAAGACCTTGATAAAGAATTAGACTGGAGAAGCTGATCAGTGAGCCAGCCTGTCTGGCCTCTGAACGTTAATTTCCTACATTTAGCCTAATCGCCAAAGCGTCTGAGCATCGGGAAAGTGGGGAGACCACAGCCCAGCACACTTCTGCCTGGCTGACCCAGTCCCAGACGGGGAGAGGCCATATTTCAACCCTGCAGAAATAGAGCACTGTCTGCCACACATGTGGACTCTATTTGGGGATTTTTGGAGGAGGAGGGGAAGGCAGGGGGCGGTTAGAGGGGGGTTTCTTCACTGACAGATATGAAGAGATGTGGATGTATCCCACAATGACAAGTCACGCATTCCTCCTATCCACAGACCCTGTAGTTTATGGGGTAAGCCTAGGTTGTACATTTATTATTTATTTATTTATTGAACTAAGCAAAGTGAGTTAGAACAAATTCTTATTTACAATGACGGTCTACCCCGGCCAAACCCGGACGATGCTGGGCTAATTGTGCACCGCCCTATGGGACTCCAAATAACGGCCGGTTGTGATACAGCCCGGAATCGAACCCGGGTCTGTAGTGGCGCCTCTAGCACTGCAATGCAGTGCCTTAGACCGCAGTGCCACTCGGTCCCCCTGAAATAGTGAATGAAGACATATTGAACATGCAATAAACAGTATACAAGGCATTCTTCATATGTACCAAGCTGAACAATCACACACATTTGTTTAGAAAGCAAACAGGCGAGGCAACAATAAGTAGCCAATTGTCTGAACTAAGTACTCCATGACAACAAGGACAGAAATATGTTCTGGTTTATTACAGGATAGGGCAAAGCCATTGAGAATCCAGTGTAAACAGCTGGATGCTTGGTCCATAGAAATAGAATGAGCATTGGTTTGTATGGGCATGTCCATTCTAGTCAATCTATTTCTGTGGTTGGGTGGGCCACACGTGTGTCCAAATTACATGGTAACCATCACATTAACCCAGTGTTAAAGGATATGTTCATATTGTTTTGGGGAACAGGCAACAGCAACACATCAACATCAAACAGAGAATGAGAAAGAGAAAGCAAGAGGGTAATCGAGAGTTTTCCGTACTGCATGTAATATATTGTGTTTTGTATACTTAGGTCACAAAATGAATTTCCATGTAAGTGGACAATAAAGGGGCCTCCCGGGTGGCGCAGTGGTCTAGGGCACTGCATCGCAGCGCTAGCTGTGCCACCAGAGACTCTGGGTTCGCGCCCAGGCTCTGTCGCAGCCGGCCGCGACCGGGAGGTCCGTGGGGCGACACACAATTGGCCTAGTGTCGTCCGGGTTAGGGAGGGTTTGGCCGGTAGGGATATCCTTGTCTCATCGCGCACCAGCGACTCCTGTGGCGGACCGGGCGCAGTGCGCGCTAACCAAGGTAGCCAGGTGCACGGTGTTTCCTCCGACACATTGGTGCGGCTGGCTTCCAGGTTGGAGGCGCGCTGTGTTAAGAAGCAGTGCGGCTTGGTTGGGTTGTGTTTCGGAGGACGCATGGCTTTCGACCTTCGTCTCTCCCGAGCCTGTACGGGAGTTGTAGCGATGAGACAAGATTGTTAGTAATTACTATTTGGATACCACGAAATTGGGGAGAAAAGGGGGTAAAAAAAAAAAATCAGAAAAAAAAGTGGACAATATTGTATGAAAAACCGAGAAACAAAGAAAAGACAGGAAGGGATACACAGCAGATGAAAGAGCAGAGAACCCAACTTGAAGCAGTAAACTTCCCTTCCTGAGTTTAGATTAAATATTTATGTTATGTTTTCTTCTCAAGGAGGTTCCCATTCCGTCTCAGTGTTCCTAATAAGTACATCCAGATGCTAGGAGCTACAGTAACACATCTGCAACACACACACACACGTAAGACATTTGCATGGACACATACACACACACACAATAGCCATAACCCATCCACATGACGGCCGGCCGGATCCCCACCCGCTGCCTCGTTGACGACCATAAAGCCCCACAGCTGACCTGACCATGTGGGGACATCAAGCTGCACATGGGAAAAGTTTGGTGCATAGCTGAATAATGGCTATGGTGACTGAGCTATGCAAGCTCAATGCTGTTAACATTTTCTGGCATGAATGGCTAGGCTACGTGTAATTGATAACAAATGTTTGGTTTGTGAATGGGCCTCTCTAGCCTAGTGACTAGAACGTTGGGCCAGTAACCAGAAGGTTGCTGGATCGAATCCCAGAGCTGACAAGGTAAAAATCTGTCGTTCTGCCCCTGCCTGAGCAAGGAAGTTTAACTCTGTTCCCCGGGCGTCGAAGACGTGGATGTCCCTGGGCGCCACTCAGGATGGGGCTCCCGAGTGGCGCAGTGGTCTAAGGCACTGCATCTAAGTGCAAGAGGTGTCACTGCAGTCCCTGATTCGAATCCAGGCTGCATCACATCTGGCCATGATTGGGCGGCGCACAATTGGCCCAGCATCGTCAGGGTTCGGCCGGGGAAGGCCGTCATTGTAAATAAGAATTTGTTCTTAACTGACTTGCCTAGTTAAATAAAAAAATAAAAAAAGTCAATTAAGGCAGCCCCCCGCACCTCTCTGATTCAGAGGGGTTGGGTTAAATGCAGAAGACACATTTCAGTTGAATACATTCAGTTGGACAACTGACTAGGTATCCTCCTTTCCCCACCCTCCCCAAAACCGAGCCTCCGCAACTCACTCTCCCATACTGACTCCATGCACCCACAATAAGCTTGTCGAGAACAATTCATCAATTTCCTCAGGGACTTCCCCTTTAGTTTTGGCTGCAAAGTATCATACGCAGGAGAACAACAGTAAGTCTGAGAGCAAATTATGAATCACTTATAAATTGTTCACTCTGAGATTGTAAAGACTAAAGAGAATGGCGAGGAATGGAAACAACCAGAGTTGACTTGGGATTCAGGCAGTTTAAACTGCAGTGAGCCAGAGTGAGACATGTTTGGCCTTCTGGTCCATGTTACCATGACGATAGGCTGGACAGACAAACCACTTGTAGCTGCTTTTGACAGCTGCTTAGTAGAAGAGCTGGCGAACAACAACAAACCAGTCAGAACTGTTTATACAAGGAAGAGAAGACTGAATGGAATGTGTGTGTGCATGTAATTCATTCCATCAATCAACAACATCAAAGAGCCCCCTCCTAGTTCTAAGACTCTGATATGCACCTACACCAACATACCCAATATCCCTGACATTCTGATTCCATCTACCCCTTGCCTGGGGATTGGGCATCTGAAGCAGACACCTCCATCCCCACCCTGCTGATCACTGCCAGTCTGCCGCCCCTACAGACTAAATACAAGGGAAATATTAACAGTCCTTCTCCACCTCAGTTATTTTTCTGTTCCCTTTCTTTGTCATTAGGAGCGCTCAATTAAGTAGGTGTATTTGGCACCTTCGGACACACTCTGCCAAACTAGAGCCCCAGGCGAGCTAAATCAAATCCCGCTCTCCTCTTCTCTGTCTCCATCTCTGGCTGTAATGAACACCTCTCCACATTTCTGTCTGCAAATAGGATTTTCCCTCAGCTCTTTGGGAGATGTGGATGGTTCAGTGGGCCTCGGCTACGAGACCACAAGACCAGAAACCCAACGGTACAGTACAGTGTCATGCTTGCCGTGCCTACCAACCTCATGGGTTAATGGATTCTGTCCAGAACACTTCTGATAATCCAGTGGAAACACAGCAGGACGGGACCACCATCCCAGAAACACGCAACACATGCAACACACAACACACACACAGAAACTGCTCCCCCATCAGGTGTCACGCCTCAAAACCACAGTTCCCTGACAGAGCGAGGGTCTGCGTTAAATCAATGGTTTTTCCTGACTTTCTGGCGGGACACCAAACCACAGGTCCAAATGTAAACCCTGAATAATGAAGGGTAATCTTTTCCTTTAAGACAGCAGTAGTTCTAATAGTAGGGATTGAGATGGTTCTGACTCATCCTGTCCTTTTCCATGGTATTAGTGAGGACAGAGAAACAGAAAAAGGAGCACCAACATATTTGTCTGGGTTACAAGGACTAATCCTGGGGAAAAGGTTGTAAAACATCATCTCAACCAGTCTGTTGGAGGGGTGATGTGTGTGTGTGTGTGTGTATAGTCAGTGTGAGACTGAAGCAGCAGCAACATGCTAGTCTTGTAGCCCCAAAGTCAACCCTCTGTGGGGGCCCGCCAGTGTAGACTGACTGGCCTGTCTCTCTCGTCACCAAAAGGCCCTACTGTGTCTCACAGTAAACTGCTACTGCTATTCATCTGTCAAAACATGCTGTCGCTGAGCCCAGTGCTTAAAGCCAAGCATAACAAAACTGCCTGCCTGCCTGCCACACACACACACACACACATTACCCTCCCTTCCAAACACGAGTTTACACATGCACACAGCTTAGTCCTTAATTAGCTCATTAATAACAACCAACCAACAACCAAAGTATTTACACACAGTCAGGGGCAGTTTCTAGGAAAATTAACCAATAACAACACACTGAAAAGTAATCCCAGACGGTCCCCTCACTCACCTGTCTGCCGTCCTGGCCCACGTTGGTCTGACCTCTCACCACCGTCCTGATGTTGTCACCCAGACGCCTGAAACACACACAAAATCAATAATATTGTCAAACTCATCTTTAAAAAAACTTCAACCAAAACAACACAATGAGGTCACTCACCGAATCTTCAGACGGATCTTGTTGACCACATCGTCTATATTAGCCAGTGACTGTGAGGAAACAGGGGTATCATGATTATCAATTGACCAAAATCTACTCCCCCACATAACACCAAGTTGCATGGACCAATTAGAATGATGAAGGATCCTTTTCTAATGTTACAAAGGTACGCAGGCAGCGCCACCTACTGGGCATGTCTACATGATTATTACTTTCGACTAGGTCAATCAGACCTTTGTTTTGCTAGGCCATATACATTTCACAAAATGTTTAATGAATTTCATTTTTTGAAAGGTGAAGGTGAGCAAGCGACAAAAGAAAAATAAGTAGACACTTTTTAAAATACTATAGGATCTTTATTTCGACACCGAATCAAGAGATTTTAGCATCGTGGGGAGGCTAAAAGAGAAAGTTCAGCCATAATCCGAGAGGAAGTTGTGCATCTCTTTACTGGCAGCTTGAGGACAATATTTTTGCTATGATTGTAAAAATTTGTATGGCCTTACTTTTTTCCCCTGGCTGACGAGACTCACGTAGTACACAGCGAGGGAGAGCTGTGACTCTGGTCTGTTCACAGAAGTCAGTTGGTTGGTGCCATATTCACACAAAAATTTACATGAGCTTTGATTGGTTCTCTCAAAAGCAATTGATTTTGATAAAAATACTTGATCTGCCTTACCAATGAAAAATTGTTTGAAAATGTGAACCATATTGTATGGAAACGATGCATCATGCTGCCTTGTTGACAACATGACAAATGTTCACTTGTTTGCCTCACTTTTCAAAAAATGTAATCTGGAAACATTTAATAAAATGTGTATGGCCTAGCAAAACAAAGGTCTGTTTGATACGAGCAGGGCGCGCCTCGCTCAGCCGCTTTGCACAGTCACGTGGCAGGCCATAGCCAGGTTCAACACAGGGCAGCTTAATCGAATCCCCTTAATCAGTATATCGACAGAGCGTGCCTACAACATCAAGGAGCCTTTCCAGGCGAGATTCCCTATAAACACGCCACTTCGATACAACTATGACCGTAAGTGACTTTTTCATAGCAGGTTAGGAGAACTTACGCAGCAGGTTAGGATAATTCGGTTAAGGTTAGGAAAGGGGGCCTCCCGAGTGGCGCAGTGGTCTAAGGCTGTGCCACTAGAGATTCTGGGTTCAAGTCCAGGCTCTGTCACAGCCGGCCGCGACCGGGAGACCCATGGAGCGGCACAATTGGCCCAGCGTCGTCTGGGTTAGGGGAGGATTTGGCCAGCAGGGATGTCCTTGTCCCATCGCGTACCAGCAACTCCTGTGGCGGCGCCAGGTATACGGTGTTTCCTCCGACACATTGGTGCAGCTGGCTTATGGGTTAAGTGGGCATTGTGTCAAGAAGCAGTGCGGCTTGGTTGGGTTGTGTTTCGAAAGACACACAGCTCTTTACCTCTCCCGAGTCCGTATGGGAGTTGCAGCGATGAGTGTAACTACCTACCAATTGGATACCACGAAATTGGGGAGAAAAAGGGGTAAAAATTCAAATTAAAAATACATTTATTTAAAAATAATAATAATAAAAAAATATAATAAAAAAAAAGGTTAGGAAATGGGTTAGGGAAAATGCTCGCCTAACCTGCTAAGAAAAGTAACTTCCGGTCGTAACTGTATTTAAGTGCCGTGTTTTTAGGGAGTCCCTTTCCAGACTGAAGTCAGGAAGACTTCAAGTTTGGTGTCAGCCAGGTGCTAGACTATAACTTTTTATTATCATGTAACAACATAGGTATGAAATCATATAGCTTAGGATCACAGAAGAAGTATCCAAGACTAGAGCCTTGGTGTAACATAAAATGACTTTAGTTTCTGTGAAGTGATGGACTCTAGTCTTACCTGCTCAGTGGGAAACAATGTATTGATGTATTCCACAGCATTAAAATCTGCTCTGTCCAATGGGTCTTGACTGGGGAAAACCTAAGGCATAAAAAATATGACTCAATGAATACGTTGTTGGTTCTTCATTGCTTAACAGCTAGCCTATACAGTGGTTAATAGCTAGCTAACGTTACTATCTATGTAGCTAACCTAACAAACAGTTTACCGAATTAATTAGAATCAACAACCATGCAATTCGTAAAGAAGGCTGATTTCATGCATTTCACTAATGACATTTTCAGATAATTATCTTACGTTACACTGTAATTAGCTAGCTAGCTACAGTAACGTTAAGTGTCAGTTTCGATGACAGGCAAGGTGGTGGCAACCTGTCTTTCTTTTACTAAGGGTAGGGTGATGTTGTTGTACAAAGCTAGCTAGTCTGCTAACTAAGTTAGCTAGAAATACAAAACTATACACTGACAATATGATGACTGTTGACGTGTATTAAAAATAGCTAACGTTAGTAGCTAACTAGGATAGCAGCACAGCTAACGTTAGGTAAGCTATCTAGCTCATGCCTGAATACAGACTACCATTTTCATTGTAGATTAGAAACGTATCCTTCTTAGCACATGATTACCTGCTCGATGGCCAACTGCACCTCTGGAGTAAGGTGCAAAATAGCCTCCAAATCCTCCGCAAATTCCAATTCTTCCTCCTCCATCATCATGCACAGCTAGCAAACTACCGCAGAAAGCCGAGGCAGGTCACTTCCTTCACCTTCTTCTTCTTCTGTGGATTTTAAGTGGCGTTTGGCAATTAAGGTGTATTACCGTCACTAACTGGATTGGAGCGTCGACCAAAGACAGGGAAGGTCTACATCCTACCCAATATTATCGTCTTCCTAAGGAAACTAAATACATAATTAAATGCTACATCCCCTGAAGATTTCCCCACAGTGCACTTAATCTTGGCTCTTCAACCCCATTACACCTCAAATCTAATAACAATCGCTCTCTTTCCCTCCCATATTTCTGGCACTGAATTAGAACGTGTTTCACTGTCTCTTCTCCTCCTGACACTGATCGCGCCTCCCAGTCAGATGTTTCCCCGTCAATTTCAATGTACTATTGAGCCTCTGTGTCCCAATCTCAGAATTGTTATTACACTTTCCTCCCTTCTCCCTCCGCCTGAGGACCCTCCCTGCCCCCACCTTTTCCTGACTCTAATACCGGGCGCAGATGACGTGGATGTCGATTAAGGCAATCAACAACCATGCATTGCTCACCTCTCTGATTCAGAGGAGTTGGGTTAAATGTGGAAGTAACATTTCAATTGAATACATTCAGTTGTACAACTGACTAGGTATCCCCCTTTCCCTTTCCCTTTTTTTTTTGTCTTCACTTTCCCTTCCTTTTCCACAACTCTTGCCATTTGTTTTTAACCACTGTTTTTATCAACCCCTTAGCTTCTGTTTTACTGATTGACAATTCCATCTCAACATTAGGATGTTTAACTTAAGAGCCTGCTTGGCGATAACATCCACCTCCTCATTCACCTCTACTCCCACATGAGCTGGTATGAAGAGGAACATCACAAATATCCCCATCTGTCTCACCCTATACAAGCACAGCAAAACCTCAAACAATACATCCAGTCTGCTCCGAAACACAAATTAATTTAATCTCATCAGCGCTGCACGGGAGTCAGAGCAGATGACTACCCTGTCTGGCCTCACGTCTTCCAGCCACTCTGCAGCCAAGAGTATGGCCATTGATGGGTTCTGACTTCTAAACCTGAAATATGAAATATCCTTGTTCATGGTACTGAGGGAGAGAGGGGAATGCATGTTATTGTTATACATCAGGTATCATGTAGAAGAGAGAAGGGCCACGTTCTGGTACAAGTCAACAGGACAGCCGTGAGTTAGGGAGGTGTGAGGAATTTGGGCCGAGGTCAGGTCAGATGAAGTGAGAAAGAACAGACATCACTAAAGTCTTGTCTAGCAACAGAGATGTATTGGCTGTCTAGATGTGTAAGCAGGAGACTCAGCATAGGAGGAAGGTTTAAATGACACTGCTTCTGTGGGTGAATAAACTTGTTTTGAGCTTTTCTTAGTTAGTTTATACTCAGTTTTTTTTTTTACTTAACACCATCAACTCCAATGGGTAAACAGATAAATTATCCGTTGCTCTTTTTGTCACTTCCACCTTAAACCCGGGAACACGAAAAGCTGCACCTGTCCTCCCTGTTTTAGGGTCCTTAGATCCATCTGTTAATATAGTCAAGAAAGCATAGTATTGTGTTCTTAAATGTTAACTTACAACTGAATCTACTCCTTCCTCAACAGCTCAAGCAACTCTAGACCTATCACTGGCTGAGGGAGCAACCAAGGTGGGAAGGTCCCCAAGAACACAGCGGCCTCCATCATTCTTAAATGGAAGAAGTTTGGAACCACCAGGACTCTTCCTAGAGCTGGCCGCCCTGCCAAACTGAGCAAATGGGGGGAGAAGGACTTTGGTCAGTGAGGTGACCAAGACCCCGATGGTCTCTCTGAAAGAGCTCTAGAGTTCCTCTGTGAAGATGGGAGAACCTTCCAGAAGGACAACCATCTCTGCAGCACTCCACCAATCAGGCCTTTATGGTAGAGTGGCCAGACGGAAGCTACTCCATAGTAAAAAGCACATGTCAGCCAGCTTGGAGTTTGCCAAAGGGCACCTAAACGACTCTCAGACCATGAGAAACAAGATTCTCTGGTCTGATGAAACCAAGATTGAAAGATTTGGCCTGGATGCCAAGCGTCCCATCTGGAGGACACCTGGCACCATCCCTATGGGGAAGCATGGTGGTGGCAGCATCATGCTGTGGGGATGTTTTTCAGCGGCAGGGACTGGGAGAATAGTCAGGATTGAGGGAAATATGAACGGAGCAAAGTACAGAGAGATCCTTGATGAAAACCTGCTCCAGAGCGCTCAGGACCTCAGAATGTGTCGAAGGTTCACCTTCCAACATGACAACGACCCTCAGCACACAACCAAGACAACGCAGGAATGGCTTCGGGACAAGTCTCTAAATGTCCTTGAGTGGCACAGCCAGAGCCCGGACTTAAACCAGATCAAACATCTCTGGAGAGACCTGAAAATGGCTGTGCAGCGACGCTCCCCAGACAACTTGACAGAGTTTGAGAGGATCTGCAGAGAAGAATGGGAGAAACTCCCCAAATACAGGTGTGCCAAGCTTGTAGCATCATACTCAAGGAGAATCAATCCTGTAATCTCTGCCAAAGGTGCTTCAACAAAGTACCGAGTAAAGGGTCTGAATACATATTTCAGTGTTGTTGTTTTTTATGAGAAAACAAATCTAAAAAACTGTTTTTGCTTTTTCATCATGGGGTATTGAGTGTTGATTGATGAGGGGGAAAAAAATATGTATTCAATTTTAGAATAAGGCTGTAACGTAACAAAATGTGGAAAAAGTCAAGGGGTCTGAATACTTTCTGAAGGCACTGTGTGTACAGTACATAGCTACCTCGATTACGTACCCCTGCACACCGACTAGGTACTGGTACTCCCTGTATATAGCCATGTTATTTTGTCCTCCCTATATATATCCATGTCATTTTTACTCTTTATTTCTATTCATTATTCACTGGGCATTTATTCCTCATGTCACTATTTATATTTTTTATTTGATCTTATCTTTAACTCTGCATTGTTGGAAAAGGACCTGTAAGTAAGCATTTCACTGTTAGTCTACACCTTTTGTCTATGAAGCATGTGACATATAAAATTTGATTTTACCGTGAGCTGATGCCAGCTGCCAATGTCCAATGTTGATCCTCTGGTCTTTCCGTATGGTGAGAGGAAAGGACGTCATGTCTCCATGTCTCCAAAAACATCTGGAATGTTGGTCCTCATGAACTGTATGGAAGCAGCAATGTGTTGGGTAGTGTAAACCATTAGTACCACAGTTATTACATCAACATAACTATAGTTTGTTAATGATAACCATCTCCATAGTTACCTATCAATGATGACAGCCTTTCTAGAATCCACCTCCACCTGGCTTTCCTTCAGGAAGTCAGAGTTAGGGATGACATCTAAGGAGAGATCATGATGGTTACTTCAATAACTACAACAGTGTGTACGTTTGAGACATTGTGAAACCCCATCTATCAGACCTGGGTTCAAATAGTATTTATTTTCTTTAAAGTATTTCAGCTCTGGTTGATTGAGCTTGCCTGACACTGAATACTATTTGAACCCAGGTCTGGTTAATTCAAACAAATGGTAGAAATAGGATAGGAAAGTTCCACAGAGACCATGTAGAGAGATTTAACAGTGAAAGTGTGAGCTGATGGAAACTCTAATAGATAATTGATGTATATTTGAGGATATGTAGAAGTATCAGATTACCTACCAATCCCTGCTATCACCAAATCCATTTCCACGACTGCATCGCTGTTCAGAACAACCTCTTTCACCTACACAAACAACTATTTTCCATTTAATCATCACTATGGGTCTTGAGAGAATGTTGATTACGTGTATTACAGTGATATAACACTCCCTAAGTGAGGAGGTTGTAATGATGTTTGCTGATGGGTGAATATTGGTTTACTTTACCTTACCATTCTCCCCTCTGATCTCCACCACTCTGTCGTTCATGTAGAACTTGATTTTGCTCTCCTCCAACATTTTTGACGGAAGAGAAACACACACTCATGTTGATATTTGTACTATCAAAACTTGGGATTTACATATTCATAAACGTTTGTAGCCTAGTGGTGGGTGTTGTATCAGGTAGAGTACATTACATATGATAACCATTGTCTCAGGCCTGCATTGTCATCTTCCCAATCTCTGGGCCCAGGCACCTCTCAAAGGGATATGAGCAGTTACCAACCATCACCACACTGGCAGCTTTATCTGCCAAGTAGGATGCTACTTCCATATTTATGACTTAAAAATGGAGGAGGGAAAACCTGGTTTTGAGGCACACAAATCAAATGAAAGTCTTACTTACCAAATTCAACAAACTTACCTTACTGTAACCAACCAAGTCACAAACCTATAGTATATAAACTATTTACACATTTCATTTATAAATAAAATAAAAAATAGGACTTCTCTTCAGTGTACAGTATGAAGTGATCTCTTTATGGTTAACCTATGAAGGAGGCTCCAATGACCACAGCTTTCTTTCCCACACAGAATTGGTGGATCTCCTTCTCGTCCTCGTAGCTCTGCAGTATCCTCACTCCCTCCAGCTCAGAGCCAGGACAGCTCAGAGGCCTCACCTTTAGGGAGGCAGGAATAGAGGGAGACGTGGGTAAAACGACAGCTAACATGCTAATATGCTAGCATGGGACAGAGCAGTAGATAGGCATACAGATTCAGTAGTTTGACATTTAGAATTCAAATGGTCAACAATTCAAATTAGAATGTGATTGTCATGGAAAATATGGTGACAAACGCTGTAGGCCTACAGCTATTGGTGTCCTTTAGGAGTGGTTTCTTTGCAGCAATTCGACCATGAAGGCCTGATTCACACAGTCTCCTCTGAACAGTTGATGTTGAGATGTTTCTGTTACTTGAACTCTGTGAAGCATTTATTTGGACTGCAATTTCTGAGGCTGGTAACTCTAATGAACTTATCCTCTGCGGCAGAGGTAACTCTGGGTGTTCCATTCCTGTGGAGGTCCTCATGAGAGCCAGTTTCATCATAGCGTTTGATGGTTTTTGCGATTGCACTTGAAGAAACTTTAAAAGTTCTTGAAATGTTCCGTATTGACTGACCTTCATGTCTTAAAGTAATGATGGACAGTTGTTTCTCTTTGCTTATTTGAGCTTTTTCTTGCCATAATATGGACTTGGTCTTTTACCAAATAGGGCTATCTTCTGTATACCCCCCTACCTTGTCACAACACAAATGATTGGCTCAAACGCATTAAGGAAAGAAATTCAACAAATTAACTTTTAAGAAGGCACACCTGTTAATTGAAATGCATTCCAGGTGACTACCTCATGAAGCTGGTTGAGAGAATGCCACGAGTGTGCAAAGCTGACATCAAGGCAAATGGGTGGCTATTTGAAGAATCTCAAATATAAAATATATTTGGATTTGTTTACCACTTTTTGGTTACTACATGATTTCATATGTGTTATTTCATAGTTTTGATGAATTCCCTATTATTCTATAATGTAGAAAATAGTAAAAGTAAAGAAAAACTCTTGAATGAGTAGGTGTTCTAAAACTTTTGACCAATAGTGTACATCCTTTTTATTAAAAAAAAAAACATTTTCTAAACGTATTTACCTACTTGAATAGGTTCTCTCAGCCATGTGGATGATTGGAAACAAAGCAGCAAAGTTTGTTTGTCACCAGAGCGTTATAGAGCATATTACTGTATACCTGTGAATAAATTCATGAAATGGAGAATGGATTAAACTAATTACCCATTTATAACCAGACCTTCATACAAACTTGCTATCCTGAATTCTTGACGCACAGTCGAAGGTGCTGCTATATGCTGCCAGCATGCCCAAAAGCGAGCCACTCTGGGCGCCTAAGCAGCACGCGGCAATTTACCGTGTGCTAGTGTACATGAGCCGCAGGCCTACAATGGAATAATATATGTTGTATCTTGCAGTTGCAGCAAAAGTACTATAATATTAATAATCTATCCGATTGTGTGATGGGTGTGTGATAAGATCTTAATGTCCATCTTGCAGGTCAGACTCCAGACACACCATCCCAGTGACCTGTAGGAGCTTGACCCTGGCATTGACTCATATCTGCAATGGGGGAAAAAATCATATTCCGCAGGGAAAATGTAAAAGGAAGGTTATCTCTGTAGTTTTCCCCCACAAATAAGATAATGCAAAGAGGATGGGTTAAAGAAGCCTTTATTTTTTAAAGAAAAAGCAAATGCTGTCAAATGGGAAATCCATTCTCTCCAAACACTTTTGTGTTTTCCAACCGATGGCGATGAGATTGCGTGCGCTGTCAAAATTGCGAACATAGTTTCCTAGAACAGGCCATGCATTTTCTAAATAACAAACTTTGCTCACCTGTTGTCCTACCAGGCAATGCACTGGTCCCGAGAAAATGAAACATTGAACGTATCTCTCTGTACAATACCGTTGGTCACCTCTGAACATGGGGCCTTTTAGTTTTTTAACCAAAGAGTCTTTCGCGCGTGCATCCCAGTCTGTCACCGCGCAGATGGTCGGGAGACGTCGGAGACCTTTTCTACCCACTGCAGCACCAAGAACCAAACCAAGCTGAACTCATTTTATCCAAGGGTGTAGGCGGGTTGCAATAAAATAACATAGCTATATAATCCATACAGTCATACCCCACACCTGCTCGGGGCTTATTGCTGAAGTATAACACATGGTAACTGATGCCTGTGACGGGCCTGTCGGTCAGCATGATGTTACTTGAACATGAATGAAAATGAGGTGTGCTCTTCGGTAGCCTACTAGGGCAGGGTTTCCCAAACTCGATATGCCTAACAGATTAGGAAAATAAGGAGTCAATATGGATGGAAAGCAATTATAACTACTACACAAGATACATATGTCATATTCTGAGTAGTAGCCTAATTAGCGGTCATGTATGCAATGACCACTAATCACATACCGTATATAGGAGTTACAAAATCAATTGTGTGGCCTAATATCTACCATGACCACAAGAAGTCGCACTTTTCAACACAAAATCAACGTGCGTCTATTTTGTCTGGTACATTTCATGAAAAAAACTATTCCCATAACGCTTTATGAATGAACAGAGGCGCGGTGATAAATTCATGACGCATACTTCAGTGAGTGTAGCTGCGCCCGCTTTGACAGCGTAAATATTAGTCCCGAGCAGAGAGAGCGAGCGCGTCAGATCTTTAACAACTACAGCGCGCGAATTTTCAGACGTTGAATTCTTCAAGTGGAGAAACACACAGACAGGAGTTGGTCGTGGCCATGGAGTTGAATTCAGTGATTTTGACGGCGGGTGGCTCTATTGGATTTTTTAAACTTGTCAATTGTGGTGTCAGTAAACTCCCTATACCTGAGTCTGCTTGCAGAAACGCCTGGAAATGGAGAAATGTATGCACATCTTTCACACACAGTCTGATAACTGGGATATGGGCTGTACTGTGGTGAGTCGTTTTCCACTGCCATGATGCTTAAAATGTAAAGATACATTGTTTTCAATTAGCCCACTGAAAGCTTATACGTTACAGACTAGTAACTGATATAATAGGTTTTATAATACATTTTCATATGTTGATTTTTGTCGGATAAGGTAACGGAATAATGTGGACAATGTTTTGTTCTGGACTGAATTGTGAAATGTTAAATCAATGAATCTATGGTCATATAAAATGCTTCAGATTCTACTTTTATCTAGCCTACACATATTTTCACTATTCTAATTCTGTCAATTTCTCTCCCAATAATAATAAAAAAATATTTCATTGTTTTGAATAAAATATCAATTTGAATTGCTTTCTGCTTATTATCGCAAATGAATTTGTCTATTCTTCCCCTACAGTTTTTTCGTACACCCACAGATGGCCGAAGATTTGATAGGAACCCATTCTGTGTTCTCGCATGCGTTGGTTTCTGTATCAATCGGTGAGTGTGTGTGGATGGGCAGAGGTAAAGGGAAGCGGTGTGTGAGCTGTCCACGCATAGCCACAGGAAGTAGGGGTGCTGGAGGTGCTGCAGCTCCCCCTGATAATTTAAAATAATTTCCCCAAAATTAGGTTATAACAAATAATTTCCCCCAAAATGATATTACTCCTGTCTAAACAGACATGAATCAAATTATTCAAAATACTACACCAGAGAGCTTAATTTAGCTACAGGGGGTCAATAGCTTCTAAAAAAATAGCAGTGGATTAAGTTTTATCACAGGCATTTACAGTTGGGAAGGCTGCAATTTGACCAATACACCCGCCAAATATATAACCGCTTGTTCCGTTGTAGCCAACGCGGACTGATTGAGACAAACACACGCAGGCACTCACACACACTAGCACACACACTATACACACACGTATATTTTTATATTGTTATATGGTGGTATTATACATTTTGTTGTAAATATGTAGTGGGTGTCACGACTCACGCCGAGGGTGGCTCCCCTGCCTGTTCGGGCGGCGCTCGGCGGTCGTCGTCACCGGCCTACTAGCCGCCACGATCCCTTTTTCCCTTGTCTGTTGGTTTAGTCTTATTAGTTGCACCTGTTTCTTTTGTGTTTCTTGATTTCTGGTCTATGTAAACCTGTTAGGCCCGTTTGGGGTTGTGCGGGATTATTTTGTGTTCACTGTCGGTGTTGGATTATTTTCTCTCCGGATCGTTTTGCCCTGTGTGTTTGGGCGGGTCAGTGTTGCTGTGTTTGACGTAACTGTTTTTTTTGACGAAGAGAATAAATCGTCTATTATTGAACCCTCTGCTCTCTGTGCCTGACTCCTACCTTCCACACCTAGTAACTCGTGACAGTGGGTTAATGATGTTATTTGATGTACTTTTATTAAGAAAAGTGTTTGTTAATTGTGTGATGTGTCTGGACCCCAGGAAGAGTAGCTGGCAGCAGCTAATGGGGAGTTTATTTATAGAGTGTGCGACTATTTTTATAGCAGCTAATGGGGAACCATAATAAATACAAATAGATATAATCCATAGAAGGATTTTGGAACTGACTGTTAAACTCATGGCTACACTAGCAATTGCTGTCAGTCCTGACTTGAATGGGAACTGCCATCTATTAATTCTATTTCTGTGGTTGGTTACGGCTGTCAGTAAGCATTTCACAAATTTCAAAATACATTCACGAGAAAAACGTAGCCCTACCTTTTGGAAAGCAAATGCCTACTGGTGAAAAGAGAATACTAATCTGTCTGTAGAAGTTAACTTTATTTCTCAACTTTTGAGCGATTCTGAGCGAACAGCACTACTTTTCAAAGTAGCATAATCTTGAGATATTGGCACAAGCACATCGGCCATCACCGGTGAGTAACCTATGCTCCATCTTCATAATTGAGTCAGTTACTGGAAAGTTAATTTTGTACCCTACTGTAGCCTTGTAACGGTTTTCCTCCTCCTCTTCATCCGAAGAGGAGGAGCAGGGATTGAACCAAAATGCAGCGTTGTGATAAGACATGATTTATTAAAGTAAAGACGAAAAAACACGAAAACACTTTAACAAACTACAAAACAACAAACGACGTAGACGCACCTGAACATATGAACTTACATGACACGAAGAACGCATGAAACAGGAACAGACTACATAAACCGAACAAACAAACAAACCGAAACAGTCCCATGTGGCGTAACGTACATAGACACTGACACAGGAGACAACCACCCACAACAAACAATGTGAAAACACCTACCTTAATATGACTCTCAATCAGAGGAAATGAAAACCACCTGCCTCTAATTGAGAGCCATATCAGGTCACCCTTAAACAAACATAGAAACACATAACATAGACTACCCACCCAAACTCACGCCCTGACCGTCAAACACATACAAAATAACAGAAAACCGGTCAGGAACGTGACAAGCCTATACTATATATCAGGGTTTCCGTTATGAAGATTCGGTGCCGGACAAGTGACTAGGAAGATTTTAATGTATCGAACATTTGAGAAATTTACCGGTCATCCATATGCACTGGGTTCATAACCTAATAGGATGCCCACCCACGCAGCCAGCAAAATCAATATATATTTTTTATTTTATTTAACTAGGCAAGTCAGTTAAGAATAAATTCTTAATTACAATGATGGCCTACCCCGGGCCAAACCCAGACGACGCTGGGCCAATTGTGCGCCGCTCTATGGGACTCCCAATAACGGCCGGATGTGATGCAGCGTGAATTCAAACCAGGTACTGCAGTGACGCCTCTTGCACTGAGATGCAGTGCCTTTGACCGCTGCGCCACTCAGGAGCCCTAAATGAGGGACATTAGCCAAATAAGCCACATTTACATGTCGTTAAAAACAGCCTATAACAACTTACAAAAACACTATTCCTTGTGTTTCGTTGTGGGTTTTTACTTTCCTAAAGCAACAATTGTCCCCCTCACGGTTCAGCTGTCAGAGGCCTATAGGCTTAGGCATCTACTGTGATATAAATATTTAAAAAATAAATAAAAATGAAGAGAAACTTAGCCCTAGCCCCAGAGAAAGAGAGAGGTATGCCGGCGGCATGCTATGACCAACATGCAGGTCTTTATCCTTGTCAGATAAGCTACTGCGTCTGCTATACAGAAGGAGGATAATTCATTATTTTTCGATCAGAATATGTTCTACAAAGATAAACATTATATTGTTAGATTACAGGAGTAACTCTGGTAGGTATAAAACATTCTTCCGCACCTCAAATTCAACTGTCAGAGTCAGTTGGAGCGCCAGTGCGCACTGCCTTCATATCATAGGACTGCAGTATAATAGGCTAATAGCCACACAAAACCTTCACAAGTTTCTGAACTTTATCAAGGTAATGTAAAAAGTAAAGCCATTGTTTATAGGGAAAATACAAGCAGGATATTAATACATTTTAGCAGACGCTCTTATCCAGAGCAATTGGGATTAAGTTTCTTGCTCAAGGGCACACAGTCAGATTTTTCATCAAGTCGTTTAGGGGTTTTGAACCATTGACCTTCAGTTAATGGCCCAATGCTCTTAACCACTAGGCTACCTGCTGCCTATCAGATCTTGGCAAACAACATTGCAGTTGGAAATTAATTTGTCCAAAGAAAATGGCTCAACAGAATCAAACAGAACACTTGCAAACTGGTTTAAACCTTCACAAAAGTTTGAACATGCTATATTGCAGCAATTACCAAGAAAGGCTAGTGCTTACCAAATAACAGCAATAGTCTAATTATATTTATTTTACAACAGGCCTACTTATAACCTATCTTAAACTAAATACGGAGCACACAATTAAAGACAGATTGAACTTAATTTAGCCAACAAATGTCTTAACAGAATAAAACAAAACACACTTTGCATATTTAAAGATGCACTATGCAAAAATCCGCCATTTCCTGGTTGCTAAAATTCTAATAGTTTGCCTAATTTCAGTTTATGTGATAAAACAAGCAAGTATAGTGTAGAGAATCAAGGTCCCATCTAAACCACTGTGAAATATATTTCTCATAAACAAAAATATTGTATTTTAAGCTGTTTTGAAGCTGGTGTACAAAACCGAAAGTAAAAGAAGCAAAAACTAAATGTAAGAATTGGAAGCATAGAAATAGCGCCCATAGAGCAGATCTACCGTGTTTTAGGCTTGCTTTCAATGAGATCTATAACTCTCACATTTATATGCGAATTTGGTTGGGTCGCCAAAAAGTTACATATTGCAGGATTGAAGAATTAGATTGATTAGATTTATTAGATTGATAAATAGGTCTACAATAATAACAATGATAAACAATAATAATGATAAAACAAATTATACTGATACTTTTGGAAGGGCTGGTGAAGCGGTACCGGAGCGCCAAGTCTAGGTCCAAGAGGCTTCTAAACAGCTTCTACCCCCAAGCCATAAGACTCCTCAACATCTAATCAAGTGGCTACCCAGACTATTTGCACGCCCACCCCCTCTTTTATACCGCTGCTACTATCTGTTATTATCTATGCATAGTCACTTTAATAACTCTACCTAGTTGTACATATTACCTCAATTACCTTGACTAACCGGTGTCCCCGCACATTGACTCTGTACCAGTACTCCCTGCATATAGTCTCGTTATTGTTATTTTACTGCTGCTCTTTAACTACTTGTTACTTTTATTTCTTATTGTTATTCGTATATTTTTTTAACTGCATTGATGGTTAGGGGCTTGTATGTAAGCATTTCACTGTAAGGTCTACCGTCACCTGTTGTATTCGGCGCATGTGACTAATACAATTTGATTTGATTTGAAGCAGTGTGGGACTCAGACTATACAAACTCATGTTTGTAATGTGACACAATGAGGGGAAAAAAGCTGAAAAGTTTTTGCCTATATTCTGACCTGCAACACCAGGCCCTGTATTCATAAAGTCTCAAGGTAGGGGTGCTGGTCTCGTATCAGTTTTGCCTTAATTTAGATCATAATGAATAATATTATATAAACAGGGGTGACCTGATCCGATATCAGCACTATGACACACTAGGCTTAGTGAAGCTGGCTGGATCAACAGATTAGACCATCAACAACAGTGGCACTGCGATATGGAACACACACCACCTTCCACGACATGTATATCCTCTATAGATGGTCATGGATTGATCCTGACATGTTCTGCCACACCAATTCACTGAGGAGCTGGACTCCCTTAATTGTGGCTAAATTGTTTCGTAACTGTTGCTTGTGGTTACTGATGCATTCATATGGCAATTTTCTATTATTTGTATGGTTATCTGTCACAATGATCTGTGAGGATCATTATAAGGCAACTATGAAATTGTGTGGATGGACACACTGGACTGACATACCACCTGACCATGTCTATCTCTCAGGTGATTTCGAACAATACTGTGTGTGTGTGTCAGGCAGCCTATACCCTTCCACTGATCTCTCCCCCAATCTCCCCAACACGCTTCACGTGTCTGACAGCAAAAAGTGCTCTGTAGATTGAGAATTAAGCCTGCAGCACAAGTCAAACACCAGACCATAGCTTTCACATTTTTAGGAGTCTCGGCTAGATGGACAAAATCTTTACGCCAAGCTTAGTGTAAACCCCAGCAGTACAGCTCCTTTAAATATAACTTCCTCTATTTTGACTTTGACTCTAATTGGCTAGTGTATTGTTTCCCCCAATGGCATGAGCCCATTTAAATGACCGCATGCCACGCTATAAACTGCTAATTTATTGGATATGTGCCTGGCTAACAAGGGCTCCAACAAGGGCTCCCTTAGAATTCCAAGGATTGTTAGCATTCTCCCAGAGAATCCCACCCACCCCTGAATGCTGCCTGCCAGTGTTGTTAGTTTTGCCAGAGTTCTAGAATCAATGGTGGGGCATTATGTTGCTTCGTCCCAGGCACCGCTTCGGACCTACCCCCGTAGATCACGTGACCCTAGAATGGGCCGTAGCGCCTGAGAAGAAGGCTGTTGATTTATGCCACAGCAGCCTGCCCGGGTCAAAGGCCATCTGTAACAGAGAAGGGAGTCAGGGTGAGGAAGGTAAGGATGGTGCGTCCTCTGGGCCCTGCCTAAAACAATGTGGCGTGACCATGACACTGAGCCTATAGTATTGTTGTCTCTATCAGGCCACAATGCAAAGCCGGAAAGAGAAAGTAATTTCACTATAGGCAATTTCAACATGGCAGTTTGGCCACATAGTGAAAACCCACTATATGTTCGGAGGCCATATTGACAATGTTTGTTTGTTTTTTTGCTCTGATTGACCAAACAACACTAGCCTGGGACTCTGTTTGTGGGCCAAGTTGATGATGTCAGGCCAAGGCAAAGGTGTTGACATTTTGGAATGCAGAACAGTTACATTAGGTACCCTCCCAGGCTGACCAAAGGTAAACGCAGTGTTAGGCACCAAACATGACACTCATGAAGTGCCCCTCTCCTATTGGGTGTGTCATTCTTTTCATTCAAAAATATTTTTGTTTTGAGAATCTGTGATCGTTCACAAAGATTTTCTGATAATAACTATTTCAGTAGACTTCTGTATTATTAGTTACCATCTCAAGAACCAAACATTCCAGGGTTTGGCTGTCAGCCAGTATAAAGACAAGTTGTGTTTGATCTCCATGTCGTTGGACGGTCACTGCCCAAAACCCACAGAACGGAAGAGTTTGGCTCCAGTCCCCATTGTGACAACATATAGAGCTATGCTGCTGTCGTATTTAAACACTACTCAAATAATACAACTTTTTCAGCCACGTGTGGTGTTAGACAGGTTGGAGACTGGGGCAGAAGGACAGGGGCAGGGGGAGAGAGAGATAGAAAGGGGGAAAGAGAGAGACACACAGAGGGAGAGGCAGAGAGAGACAGAACCAATGAATCCTTATGAAACACTGTCAGTGTCATAATGATAAGAGAGCCTGTTGGAAGGCCAACTGACAGAGTGTTGGTCACATGTTACCATGGTTTGATAATGTGAACGCTTGACCTAGGTTGCCTGTCTTCACTGGTTGTAAAATGGCTTTTCTTTATACACCTCTAGGAATGATAAAATATGAATGGATGACACTTTTTAAAAATCTAATATTATGGCTCCTATTTAGTCAAAATCGATTCCCAATGCACGGTGAGAATTATCTTTGGGATTCAATTTGGATGATTTGGTTAAGTAAACATCAGTTGTTTCTTCAGCGTGTGTTTGTCATATACTGTAGCAACTGAGGATGCTCTCAAGGTGCACATCTCATCACTATATTTACAGAAGCTTTTTGCTGTTGTCAAATGGAATATGTAGTAGGAACACAGACTGGGGTTAATTCTAGTCTGCCCTAGTGGAGGACCTCCTCCCCTACACACACACGCATGCGCACGCACACACGCCAGACTATCTTTAACTCTTCATTATTTTTACACCATTCTGAAAAGCCATCTCCATGGTTACACCCATAGCGGAGGACTGATATAAATAGTGTTCTCTAACTGACATCTTGGTTACCATCCTTGGTTTCGTCATGGAAGCGACTGGCAAGAGGGGTCCCCACTAAATATACTTGATATGCCAAATGGTCCTCTACTGAAAAAGCCTTTGTTCTATCGATCTCCATTCCTTTGTTTTGGTTCTAAGCTAGAATATGCCTTTTCTATGTTTTGTTCAACAGGTTACTTCATCTATGACTTCCTTGATATGGTGCTTAACCAGAAGATGATCCTGTCATGGGAGCTCCTATTCCATCACACAGTGGTAAGTGGTCCTCCTGGTAGCATCTAGGAGGTTTGAGGTACACATTGTGTACAACCACAGATCTAGGATCAGGTTACCTTACCTCACTCACCATAACCTTGATCATTAGGGGGATGGTGAATATCTGACCCTGTATCAGCGGTTAGGTAAAACCTAGCCTAGAATCTCCTGTCTCAACCTTATTATCTAGCTAACACACCCACCAGAGAATACTGAAACAGTGCACACACATTTTACACATAAAACCACCACAGTCATTGGACCCTGTTAGCATACAGCACAGATCAAATCACATTTCAGTTTTGCAGATGGCATCACAGGTGCAGCAAAATGCTTATCTCTCTAGCTCCGACAATGCAGCAATATATAGCAATACAATAACAATAATCACATAATCAAAAATAAAAAAATAAAAAGAAGAACAAGAAATGAAGACGTATCAGAACCTGACTGTTAACCTTGTCCAGCTAGCATTCCTCATCAGGCTCCTGACCTGTCAGACATCCCCTTGAGGATGTCAACCCCCAGGCACTCCAGTGTAACAGAGGTCTTTGGACAACCACCCTCGCATGATGAGTAAATTTGCCAGAGACCTGATGAGTTGCATTGGCTCCCTAAGTCAATGCCTAGACGTTAGCTTAGCAGGCTAATGTGCTCTTCTGTCCCTCAGAAAATTGAGTTCTAACCCCATCGGTCACAGTAGCTAGGAACTACCCCTCATTATCGTTCTCTTTCCCATCAAAGCTAGACAGCTCCAGTACTACGTAATAGGCCTCAAATGAGAGCACCTGGTGAAGAGAAATGCTCATTGTTCATCATTGTCCTTTGAGAAAAGTGTTCATTGTTTACCAGCGTTCTTGAGAAAGACCTGATGGTCTTGTTCTCATTCCCTTGAGAATGAATGTCTCATCTTTGTAGAATGCATGGCATGCGCCAATGGTCGTCTGCCTGACCCATTTCCATGGCAATGCTGAGCTTTTGAAGACCTTTTTGTTTGAGGACCTGTTTGGGATGTTGATGTACATTTTTAGATGAGTGGATAGAAGATGATTTGTGTAGGTTTGCACCTGCCTTTCAAGGATTTTGTTGTGTCGGTCTCTGTCTGCCTGTCTCATAGATTTCTTACTTATATACTTAATGTTTGTATATACCCGTCTGAAATTGAGCCAATGTATGTGGGTACATGCCTGTTTATATGTGTGAGCCTCTATAAGTGTGTGTCTCAGTATCTCTCGCACACATGCTGGTGAGTAGTACAGTATTCACACTCAGCCTCTCATGTGTATGTATGACTCACAGCTGGCTGTTCCTCGTCAATGTATCAACACTGTCCAGGGCAAGTCCTGCATATCTAAACTGACTGAATGACTGGACTCATCCTGCCAGGCAGCTCCATATCTAAACTGACTGACTGGCTGACTGACTGGATTCAGCTCAGCTTGTCAGGCAGCTCCATCTGCTTCTGGCCCTGGAAGGTTAGTGAACCAGTGTATTTTGGCTCAGTCTCTCCCTGGACTCCCAGCTCCCCTGATGTCTCCCTATGGTTCTCATCCTCTCCTATCCCAGGGCCAGCAGCCAGCCAGCCAGCCAGCCAGCCAGCCAGCCAGCCAGCCAGCCAGCCAGCCAGCCAGCCAGCCAGCCAGTCCCCCATTCTGAGGTTTTGTTGTTGTTGCTCTTTGCTCCTTTTATTTGCTGGAAGCTCCATTCAGGACAGGAGAAGGAGGAGGTATGGATGAGTGTTGACAGACATGGCTGTAGCCTGGGAGGAACTATGACTTCCACTTTTCCTCTCCTTCTCTCACATCCTCCTTTTTCTCTGTGTTGTGATCCCTTTCTTTTCCCCGCTCCCATCCTCTCTTTTTCTTTATCTCCTTATCAGTCTTTCTTTATTCTCTCTCTCCTTCTCTCCTTGCTCTCACTCTCTCTTTTCCTCCTTCCACCTGGTGTTTACTGCTGGGGTCTGGGCCTGGCAGTAATGATAAATAAGAACATTGCTTTGTGATTTTGGGGAGAAGTAAAGGGAGAGAAACTCTCTTTCTGAATCTGAGATCTCAATGGAGCATTTCGTTGGTCTTTGCTATTGTCTTGTTGACAATTTCTATGGTTTGCGGCAAAAACCGCCTTCGTTTGGCATACCCCATCCTCATCCTCTGAAAGTAATGTTGGTTACAGTCACTCACTTTGTAATCCTGTAGAGGGGTTTCTCTGAAATGCAGACTTAACAACACTAAAGACTCAAGCTAAGGACCGACGCTAAAGAGTTAACAAGGAAAAGCTGTAGTAGTATTTCCAGTAGTCGTCGACCAGGGTTCGTATTCATCAGGGCATATCGTAGCAAAATGGGTCAAAACGATGTGCAACGCAAAACATAAACTAGGGTTTCTTATTGGACAAGTTCAGATAGAAGGCTACCTCCCAGTTTCAGCCCGTTTTCTACCATTTCATGTCTAGTGAACATGACCCAGTCTTAATAACTGGGGGTGGATAAGCTGTCAAACGTTCCATGGAAACTTGGGGATTTTTTCCACATAAGTGGAGCTTGCTGGGTAAGAAAGGTGGGAGTTCTCTTACAATGACATATGGGTACACCACTGGCAGTTTGACACAGAGCAACACAGAGTCCCCTAGTATAGCCAAACAACCACTGACCCCTCCCTTCCTTTGGGAAACTGTCTGTGCCAGAAATAGGGCACCCGTAACAACACAGCACTGCCCCACTCAGATCTGACTGAGAAGATACTGTAAAATATGTATGAAAAAGCATAATGAAGATTCATAACAGAAGATAAGGGCTTTATAAGTGTCTGGAAACAGAACGAAATGCACAGACATTCTGACAAATCCTAGATTTGCATTTGCAGAACTGTAGAAGTTGTCAGGTACGCTTTTTGTTTCAAGGGGTTTTTCTCCTGTAGTTTCAGTAACATTTTTGGAGCTGCCACTGCCCTCGACTGGGTTCATGGAAAAACAAGGAATCATTTACCATAAAACACTCCCCTCTCCTCCTCGTGTGCTGCCACAGTTGGCCATGATATTTGGAAATATTAAGGTTGCTATGAACGAGGGTGAGTAGATGCTAGAGAACTGCTGCAGAAGTTCATGAAAAAAGCATTTTGAGGGCCTCCCGGGTGGCGCAGTGGTCTAGGGCACTGCATCGCAGCGCTAGCTGCGCCACCAGAGACTCTGGGTTCGCGCCCAGGCTCTGTCGCAGCCGGCCGTGACCGGGAGGTCCGTGGGGCGACGCACAATTGGCCTAGCGTCGTCCGGGTTAGGGAGGGTTTGGCCGGTAGGGATATCCTTGTCTCATCTCGCACCAGCGACTCCTGTGGCGGGCCGGGCGCAGTGCGCGCTAACCAAGGGAGCCAGGTGCACGGTGTTTCCTCCGACACATTGGTGCGGCTGGCTTCCGGGTTGGAGGCGCGCTGTGTTAAGAAGCAGTGCGGCTTGGTTGGGTTGGGTTGCGTTTCGGGGGACGCATGGCTTTCGACCTTCGTCTCTCCCGAGCCCGTACGGGAGTTGTAGCGATGAGACAAGATAGTAATTACTAGCAATTGGATACCACGAAAATTGGGGAGAAAAGGGGGTAAAAAAAATTTTTTTTTAAAAGCATTTTGAAAATGGCATTGCATCTAATACAGTTCATTTAAGATATGTAGATCAGCAGGGAAGATGTCATTTGACTCTAGTTGCTTTTACAATTGAACTCTCTATAGCTACGCTCTCAGTTCAAACATTCTCTCACTGTCAGATGTTTTTGAAGGTTTCCACAGTGTGTTTGCCATTTCCCTCATCCCTGTCTCGTTACGCATAATTGAGTTCGCTTATTTGTAGTGCTTAGTGCTGGTAGGGAAGCGAGTGTCATGCGCTACCCTCTAACTGATATTTGGACTGCTGTGTTCCATCTTTGAGATCTACTATCTTATCCGTTCCCCTACATTCTGTATGTGCCCTGTCTACTACTGCTGCCATATTGGGAACCCAGTCTACCCTCCTTGATCCTCCCTCAGGTTCTCTCACCCCATCTCCATGCTTAGTCTATTCTCCACTTGAAGGGTCATAAAACACCAGCCTAAAGATATGAATGGAACTCTGTTCAGTTTACTACGGTGATGATTGATATAAGCAGGCAGTATTGGAGAAGCTGGAAGTTTCCACTTGCTCCCTGTGAGAATGTCATGCGATTGGATCCATGACTTAGGCCTAACTTGGAGACTCAGTGTTCTACAAGAACTTCCGCATGGCCGTATTTGGCCGTCACCGGTGGCTGTGTCACTGTGGTGTGGTGTGACACTTATGGAATGTCATGCCTGCCAGCTTCTCTTCTCCTCCTTTCCTCTCCTGTCCTCTCATTTCTTCTCCCCCAAGCTTCTTCTCTACAGACCCTGATAGTCCTACTCCTGCAGAACAGTCTTTCTCCATGTCCCCTCGTTCTGTCAGATTCCACTGACTCGCAGTCTAATATGGCCGCAGTACAGCAGCCGCCAAAGCTGTGGTACATGCCATGCATTCTGCTTCGTCATTCCAACATTTTTGAACATTCTCAACCCCCTGCTCTCTCTTATGTGTACTCTAAAAGCAAAACAGCAAGTTAAGTTTTAATATCTAATTTGCTTCGGAAGTAAATTCCTTAACATACATTTCCGTAACATGTGGTTTGTATGGTTTGTTAAATTGTGGTTTACTTTTCACAAACCACTAAAATGTCCCTGGACTTGAAGAAGCAATGCCAGCAGGAGCAATTTCATTTGTATAGTAGGCTGCTGAATGTATTTGCAAAATAAATATTCCAAAGAACTTCATGTGTTTCACACAGACACTCCCATTTTGGCCAGGGTTCTATTCTGTGGGTTGAGGAGCCAGAAGGAATACTGCTTGCCGTTTATTTTTGCGCAATTCTCATCTCTTTTAACATGTCGCCTTAACCTAGAGCTATGAGCTATAACCTCATGTGGTGTTTTAGCCCTGTCACTGCATGAATATTATTAGAACTTATAATAGCCAAAGTGAGAACACCAGTTTTCAGTTGGGCTGCCATTCTACCAAGCATCCACCCACCTACTGTGTAGTACAATAGAGAAGGATAATGGGATTCAGAGTGAGATTGAGTGTGAAGGGTAGGAAAGTGGGGTGAGGGAGAGAACGTGTCTATAGATTCTTGGCAGGAGAGTCGGGGTGTTTTTTGCGGCCACATCTCTTTGGAGCAGGGAAACACTCCAAAGAGCACCTGGTGTGTTTCCAGACAGGAGACATCTGGTCTCCACATGAACCCCCTCTCACACACACTCAGCCCAGCTGTCCACCCCCATATCCCCTACACCCACACAGTCAAAACATCACCCCATCCCCCACGAATCCACACACTCAAGACAGCCTCCGCCCCTTTCATCATTTAGCTTTCCATTCCTCAGTGTTGTTCTATACAGTAAACCACTCACCCAATGATACCATCCTATCTAAGGCCCCTCTCATCCAATATCCATACATAGAGTGAACCAGTCACTTGACTATAAGCCAGTCAACCATAAAACATGCAGGGCAGATGAGTAAAGTTCTCAAAAATGCAAGTAAATACATTTTCTTGGAATTCTAATAACTCAGGGAACTGTAAACATTTCGTTGTACGCTGGTATTGCACAGAAACATATTTCTTGTGCCTAGGGCCTGACAATAAGAATGCCAACAACGTCCCCTAGAGAAAAAGTCCTTGCGAAGTCATGATGTCCATACATTGTTATGAAGTGTCCACATTGTCAGAAAAACCCCACATTGTCCCCATGGTCCCCTCATTGTCATGACAACACCTTCAGTTCCAAAGGTTGGGCAGGAAATCCAGATGTGCTTAAACAGAGCGACTGTTGTGAGACGTTGACATGGCAACCAGGAATGCGGTTCTTCGAGGAATCTGCCGCGTTTAGAAACCGTAGAGACAGGCTCAGGGGGAGGAGAATGAGGGAGTTGGCCTTTACTGACTTGAGGAGGAACGGTCTCTATTTGTTTTGTGTGTGTGTCCCACAGAGAGAGATCCCTCCCTGACTTAGCTGCCAGCTAGAAGGATACCTGGGAATTCCAAAGCATGCACGTCTGTGGTTTTCCAGCAACTATGGAATGTGTGTAGTCTTGGGAGGAGAGGATGTACTCAAAAGATATCCCAGATTCCAACATGTGTGTAAGGGAATTCCTATATTTAGCTCACTTACACTTGTTCGGATTACACACCATTAACTGTACGCTGGGTAGTTATGGAAACATTTTCATTTGCTCAACACGTAATGCACAAGTATCCATAGGATAAGTGTATTGTTTCACTGCTAGTAGTGTACATATACAGCCAAGGGGTCACTGAATAGTGTAGGTACATTGTTTTTAAAGTAGCTTCTGTACTAATCAACATCTAGAAGAAACAGTTAGGTGAGAAATAGTGAGGTGAGTCACTGCAAAAACACACCAAAACCCATTCACCCTTCCACACCTATTGCCTGGCAACCACTAGTGAGGACTAGTGACTTGATTATGAATAATGTCACAGCAACCTCTAAACATATTCCATAATGAACTTTGTTTTTCTTTTACCATTACTAACCATGGATACACACCATACACATAATGTTTTGGGTTTTCTTAAATCTATGGTCATCTGTTTAACTTTAGTCTTGTGACATTGACCCTGGTCAGCCCTAGAAGCGTCATCATAGTATCTACTACTGCGGATGCGTGTTATTTTATGTAATGTGGATGTGTGTGTTTATGTAAGCTTGTATGTACAGTGGGGCAAAAAAGTATTTAGTCAGCCACCAATTGTGCAAGTTCTCCCACTTAAAAAGATGAGAGAGGCCTGTAATTTTCATCATAGGTACACTTCAACTATGACAGATAAAATGAGAAAGAAAATCCAGAAAATCACATTGTAGGATTTTTAATGAATTTATTTGCAAATTATGGTGGAAAATAAGTATTTGGTCACCTACAAACAAGCAAGATTTCTGGCTCTCACAGACCTGTAACTTCTTCTTTAAGAGGCTCCTCTGTCCTCCACTCGTTACCTGTATTAATGGCACCTGTTTGAACTTGTTATCAGTATAAAAGACACCTGTCCACAACCTCAAACAGTCACACTCCAAACTCCACTATGGCCAAGACCAAAGAGCTGTCAAAGGACACCAGAAACAAAATTGTAGACCTGCACCAGGCTGGGAAGACTGAATCTGCAATAGGTAAGCAGTTTGGTTTGAAGAAATCAACTGTGGGAGCAATTATTAGGAAATGGAAGACATACAAGACCACTGATAATCTCCCTCGATCTGGGGCTCCACGCAAGATCTCACCCCGTGGGGTCAAAATGATCACAAGAACGGTGAGCAAAAATCCCAGAACCACACGGGGGGACCTAGTGAATGACCTGCAGAGAGCTGGGACCAAAGTAACAAAGCCTACCATCAGTAACACACTATGCCGCCAGGGACTCAAATCCTGCAGTGCCAGACGTGTCCCCCTGCTTAAGCCAGTACATGTCCAGGCCCGTCTGAAGTTTGCTAGAGAGCATTTGGATGATCCAGAAGAAGATTGGGAGAATGTCATATGGTCAGATGAAACCAAAATAGAACTTTTTGGTAAAAACTCAACTCGTTGTGTTTGGAGGACAAAGAATGCTGAGTTGCATCCAAAGAACACCATACCTACTGTGAAGCATGAGGGTGGAAACATCATGCTTTGGGGCTGTTTTTCTGCAAAGGGACCAGGACGACTGATCCGTGTAAAGGAAAGAATGAATGGGGCCATGTATCGTGAGATTTTGAGTGAAAACCTCCTTCCATCAGCAAGGGCATTGAAGATGAAACGTGGCTGGGTCTTTCAGCATGACAATGATCCCAAACACACCGCCCGGGCAACGAAGGAGTGGCTTCGTAAGAAGCATTTCAAGGTCCTGGAGTGGCCTAGCCAGTCTCCAGATCTCAACCCCATAGAAAATCTTTGGAGGGAGTTGAAAGTCCGTGTTTCCCAGCAACAGCCCCAAAACATCACTGCTCTAGAGGAGATCTGCATGGAGGAATGGGCCAAAATACCAGCAACAGTGTGTGAAAACCTTGTGAAGACTTACAGAAAATGTTTGACAACTGTCATTGCCAACAAAAGGTATATAACAAAGTATTGAGATAAACGTTTGTTATTGACCAAATACTTATTTTCCACCATAATTTGCAAATAAATTCATTAAGAATCCTACAATGTGATTTTCTGGATTTTTTTTTCTCATTTTGTCTGTCATAGTTGAAGTGTACCTATGATGAAAATTACAGGCCTCTCTCATCTTTTTAAGTGGGAGAACTTGCACAATTGGTGGCTGACTAATTACTTTTTTGCCCCACTGTATGTGTCACGACCGTCGTATGAATAATTGGACCAAGGCGCAGCGTGAGTAGAGTTCCACATTTTAATGATAGTGAAACTTCAAAACAACAAAGATATAACGATCGTGAAATACGCAGCGCACATAGGCACTCATACACAACAATATCCCCCATAGCAGGTGGGAAAAAGGACATACTAAGTATGATCCCCAATTAGAGGTAACGATTATCAGCTGCTTCCAATTGGGAACCATACACACACCAACATAGAAATATAATACCTAGAAACCACCCTAGTCACGCCCTGACCTATTACACCATAGAGAACCCAGAGGGCTCTCTATGGTCAGGGCATGACAGTATGTGTATATGTGTGAACATGATGGTTCATACACGTATCTTTTACGTGTAGACTTTGACCCCTCGCTACACTCCCGTACTGTACATAACTTCCTCTCCTGAACCATACCCTGGCCCTGCTTTATACAAGGCTTTCCCATTAGTTCCTTACCATAGACTTGCCAAGCCCATTTTCACTTCCCTTACACTAAGGGAAGGGGAAATGGCTCCATCTGTCTACTCGAGTCCAGTATTGACCCGTTGCTATCAGTGTAAATGTTTGAGTGTGATGGTCGCTATGGAGCATGGCGTTATTAGTCAGTAAACTGCTCTCTGGGACCAGCCTATGGGGTGGGGGTGGGGGGGGCTGGTGAGTGTTGTAACGAGTGTTGAATGCAGTGGTGGTTATGGGGTTGTGTGTGTGAGCTTACAAGACTGGTTGTGCAACCCAACTTTACAGTAAACGCCTTGTGTGGGTTTTTCTTCATGAAAAACATTTTGTTAGGAATACCTGTTACCGTTTTGATTCTTAGAATCATGACTAGTCAAGATGACACAGAACTCCTGCTGTTGCTATGTTCTTCATAGTTAGAGGCCACTATATTAGGCAACCCACTCTCTGATGTCATCCCACTCAACCCACTCTCTTTAATCTTTAGCCTTGTGATAAAATCACAAAAGCATCAAACACGTAACACCCCATTTTGGGTTTGGCATGCTTATTGAGTGTGTGTGTGTGAAGTTTGTGTGCATGTGCGTGATAGTATATTGTACAGGGAGTTAGGGTCTGAGTGTTGTTTATGCCTTCCTGTTATATTTAGGCCCTGTGAGGAATTTGTGGGATGCAGTGATACTACCTGACTGCCTGGTCCCTGTCCCCATGTTTACATTACCCATACTGCACTGCCCTGAGGAGTGGCCATCACAAAGGCTGTTAACCTTCACCTTTGACGCTGTGATGAGACACATTAAGATTTGGTGTGAGGGGGTGCTCGTCAAATCAAATCTAAATGTATTGGTTGCGTACACAGTTTTGCAGATGTCATCGCAGGTGCAGCGGAATGCTTATGTCTATAGCTCCAACAAAGCAGCAATATCTCGCAATACAACAACAATACACACATAATCCAAAAGTAAAAATAAATAAATACAAGAAAGGAAGACATATCAGAACGAGCAATATCAAAGTCCGGATATGAATAAATATATGTATGTGAATGGTATGTATAGACCAGGGTTAGGCAACTATATTCAGCCGCGGGCCGTTTTTTGTCCGAGCAAATGGTCTGGGGGCCAGAAGATTATAATTTAAGCCCAACAAATTGACCACAACTAAACCCCAAAAAGAGATATATTATTTTTCAAACAATCTTTTCATACCTTACATTCTCATACCTTACATTTTTATTTGTGGGAATAATTGGAAACAGATTTACTAAATAAAACTACATTTCAGCTGGTAATTTAGTCTTTTGTGACCAAAAACTAAACTTTTTTATTTTTTACAAATATAGTCACTCGCAGCCGGTTTTGGGCCTCCTGTTACCGACCCCTGATATAGACAGTATGGACAGTGTATGAATAGAAAAGGTATGTACAGCAGTAGTTATATAGGATTGGCCATGACTAGAGTACAGTATATACATATAAAGTGGGTAAAAAGTTATGTAAACATTATTAAAGTGCCCATCGTGATTCCATTTTTTGTTATGTTTTTTTAAAGGGCAGCAGTCTCTACGGTGCAGTGTAGAATACCTGGTGGTAGTCGGCTAGTGACCGTGTCAAAGGTGTAGGGCAGGGTACTGGGCAGAGGCTGGCTAGTGATGACTGTTTAACAGTCTGATGGCCTGGAGATGAAAGCTGTTTATCAGTCTCTCGGTCCATGCTTTGATGCACCTGTACTGTTTCCACCTTCTAGATGGTAGCGGTGTGTGTGTGTGTGTGTAGCGTGTCTTCATTTCATCATTCTGATTATCCTGCAGAACAGGCTGCTCAGGCTGCCAATATTCACTCCGGAAGCCTTTTTTTGTCCTGAGGTTTCATTTAATCTGTAACCAGGGGAACAGGTTTGGTTCCAGGTGTGTCTCTACCACTCAGAGAGGTAGGTGCTCTGAAGATGGACTGACTCTGTTCCATTCACACCTGGCTGACATTTTGGTTTCTCTGCTGCCTTATCTTTGTCTGCCATCTTGGCCATGACCCTACAAATCTTAGGAGGAAGTTGCATCTAAAGGCTTTTCTACATCAAAGTCCATTCTATGTTATTCCTACAAATGGAGTATCTATGCCACGTTTTTATCCTCCGCCTTCGTAGGTCTGCCACTGCTGTGTGTCACCTTGGCTCTTCCTGAACAACATCGGCCATCTTGGCTCTATCTGTCCCTTATCTGCCATTCTTTACTGTGGTTAAGGAAATACATACACACACACATACTGTTTTCACCCTTTCTCCTTTATCCCCAACCTGTTCAATATACACAAAACGAGATAATTATTTTGAAACGAGGGTTCCGCTGCTGATTTTTGCTTTCCGTTTCAAAACGTATTGCTACGTTGTACCCTACTGAACACGACACAGCAGCACATACTGTAGGGACAAGGTTAACCTCACCGTGCCCACAGACTGGGTCCCCTGCCAGCAGTCTCATCACCCTGGCCCTGTGTGTATCCACTATGTGTCTGTCTGTGGCACTGTTAATAAGCTACCAGCAGCTAGATGTCCAGGTTTACCTTGGCTTAGCAGGGGATAGCCTGCTAAAATTTGATTTGATTTGATTTAATGCTGAATCATTCTAATGGTCCAGGGGGCTGTCTTATCTGTGTTGACCCAGGGAAGGGGGCATTACAGTAGCTTCAACCCCAGCCAGTGGGGCTCACGGTCGGGCACGGTTTGGGGATTCATCCCCTCTCATGGTTTGATTTGATTTAATTAGGTTGACTGACAAGTCCCAGCCAGGACCCAGGCTATGGTCTCTGGTCCTAATCCTACCCCACAAAGAGCCACATGCCTGAGCTCGGGCCTAGTGATGACCCACTGTCTCTCTCAGGATGAGTTCAGATGGGTCAGTTGGGACATACTCGGTGCTTTGCGACTACCATCTCCAGATGATGGCCTGACTGATTCGCTGGGTCATAGTAAGGCATAAAGGTTTTGTAACCACTGGCTGCTGTATTAAATGGCTGGCTGCTGTATAAGAGATGTACAGTTCATCTCACGTGTTTTATAGTAGTAGGGTGTGTGTAGCTTGTGTAAGGTGATAGTGTGTAGCTTGTGTAAGGTGATAGTGTGTGGCTTGTGTAAGGTGATAGTGTGTGGCTTGTGTAAGGTGGTATAGTGTGGAGATTGTGTAAGGTGATATATTGTGGAGATTGTGTAAGGGGTTATTGAGTGCCTTCTCACCCACTTATATCAATGATTACAGTCAGTTATTATATACATGGCTCTGATTACCCCCTACCTTCCCAAGAACAGGGAGGAAACTACAATCAGTGGCTCTACTGAAGATCCCGCTCACTAACAACACTCCTCAAACATCATAAAGGAAGCCATGGACATACAAGCAGGCATAAACACACATACTAGGATCTCCAATGAGTCTGATAAGTCTATTGTCCCAGGAATCATTATTTTTAACTAGGCAAGTCAGTTAAGAACAAATTCTTATTTGCAATGACGGTCTAGGGACAGTGGGTTAACTGCCTTTTTCAGGGCAGAACAACAGATTTTTACCTTGTCAGATCAGGGATTCAATCTAGCAACCTTTCAATTACTTGCCCAATGCTCTAACCACTAGGCTACCTGCCTTATGCAGGCTTTTTATTTCAACCAGTAATCCATGGTCAAATTCTACTATTTGAAGTATCACATATAGGTAACCAAAATAGTGTCTGAACATCTAACAGTATTCATGAAATAGGTGATTCAAAAATGTGTGTTCTAATTAACCAAGCAGTTGTTCTTAATACATACAGCAAGTGTCTGTCTTGATGTTCAGCTGAAGTGAGAACCAGTCTACACAGTGAGTGCCAACGATCAACGTTGAGAGACCATACAAGACGTCACAGAGAGAGCTGCTAGGTGATAGATAACTACAGTATGTAAACAGAATCCTGGCCATGAGGTCTCTTATCAGGGCATGAGGTCTCTTATCAGGGCATTATATAAGGCTATTATTTGACCTCCACAGTTCCTGTTTGAGTGTCCCTGGGGAGATGTCTGTGTGTGTGTGACCAGGAGGAATGATAAGACAGCTTGAGGTTTAGTGTGAGTGTGTATATATAAGAGACTGGGGTGTTTACCTGGGGCTTCTCTCTGGGGAGAGAGTCACACACACCTTATTGACTAAGAGCAGCATGTGATTAGGGCCTCTATATTAGAAAATAGGGGAAGATAGGACATAATACATGTCAGTGCTGGCCTACTGGTAGTCTGGCTAAATAGGTGTTATTATTCAGACATGCTTGGACTTGAGTTGCTACATGTAAGCGTCTCATTCTGTCTTTTTATTCCTGTTGAGGGGGTAGCCACTAGCTGGTGTGTGTGCTGACCTTTAGACTAGACCCCAGTGTGTGTGTGGTGCTGTATATCACATGACCATTTGTTAGTTTAGGGACGGCACCTCCTCCGTTGATTTCAGCCTCCCCCCTGGGGCCACACACACACACTTAAAGCCTCCCATTGGGTCCTGCCTAATTGTTAAGCTCAGTCTCACAACCAAGCCATTGAGGATGTTTGAACCTTTGTGCTTTACATTGCTACATTGGTGTGCCAGTAACTGCTTTGTAACATGGTCTACAGTTAGTTCTGGGGGGCTAAGGTTGCGTTTCAATTGGCACCCTATTCCCTAAGTAGTTTGCTACTTTTGTGCACACGCATGTAGTGCACTAAATTGAGAATAGGGTTCCATTTGGGAGACAGACTGAGTAATCCAGTGGTTTGAATGGAGAGTAGTGACAGTGTGGAGAAGGTTAGGGTTAGTAACAGTGTGGAGAAGGTTAGGGTTAGTAACAGTGTGGAGAAGGTTAGGGTTAGTAACAGTGTGGAGAAGGTTAGGGTTAGTAACAGTGTGGAGAAGGTTAGGGTTAGTAACAGTGTGGAGAAGGTTAGGGTTAGTAACAGTGTGGAGAAGGTTAGGGTTAGTAACAGTGTGGAGAAGGTTAGGGTTAGTAACAGTGTGGAGAAGGTTAGGGTTAGTAACAGTGTGGAGAAGGTTAGGGTTAGTAACAGTGTGAACAGGGTGAGGTCATTGTACTACTAGGGTGTTGTTCTTTCGGAATGGGATATTTTAGGAAAACATAAATCTGCCCTCCAGTCTGCTACAGTAACTAAGTTGGATGTGAGATTTACTGATCAAACTCTGACACACAATACAATACAGACCTTGTAAAGGCAGCTGCAGTCTAATAACATATTTTTCAAAAGATTTCCCTGAAGTTGTTGTATACAGAGCAGAACATACATTCATGGTGTCTCTATTGTAGACTGGCACTGGGTGCCACCTATTGGTTCTGGTACACTACTACAACATCACCCCCTGTTACCAAAGACTCTCTCACAGATAGAACAATGAGACAGATATTTCACAGGATGTATATGTGAAGCATCTGCGTGGCGTTTCTACTCACTACCAAATATGGTAGTGAGAGGAAGCCCAGTGGCCGGCAGTGGGAGAAGATGGAACAAGATGGATTTTGGCCGACCTTCTGCAAATGTTCTCATCGATGAAACATTTGATCTCAATACAGTTTTCTGTTTCCAAAACTATAATCTGTTAAGAACAGAGTGGACTACATTTTATAGACTTTAATCTTTGCCAAAGTTGTAAAAAATTGAGTTGTTTAGGAGTGCACGCCAACTTCACAGAGTAGGCGTTCCCTAACGGAAATATGCAGAGGTATGCTAGAACGGGCTAATAAGATCTCGCTAGCTCGTGCTTGGCTCTGCCCACCTCCTTGCTTGTTCTGCCCACTATAACTCATTTGTTCACATTGAAAACGACATGCTGTAGTCTATCTTGGTTTGGTTATAAAATCTTAGACCATCTGATATGCTGTAACCTCACTGACTTTAATTTCATAACCATGACCTTGCAGATGTTTGATAAGCATGTTGACATTCCTCAATGTAATTATATAGTGTTTGACATTCAGAGGCATGTATCAAATAAAGGAAAAACAATTGCTTGTTATGAGAATCTAACTATGACATTTTCCTGGAAATAATACAATATTTATCATAAAAATAAAGGCTGTAGTGTTGTGAGTCAGACAGAGATGGTCACAGGATGTGGTGCGTTTTGCACCGTTGTTAATATGGTAGACATGACCTAAGTCATGAGATCCCAGTCATCCCACTACTACCTCATGAGATGATGGTTAACCATGTGACTTCTGGGTAGAGGAGTTAGTTGTTTTTTTGTTATGTTAGGACTCGTGAGTTGACTTGGACTCGAAAGCTGGGACTTAGGACTTGAGTCAAACTCTCGATTTAGGAACCTGAATACATCACTGCCACTAAGTGACTAACTTTCTCTCATTCTCTCTCCCTCTTCTTCCTCCAAGGTGATCAGCTGTTTCGGCATCGCCGTCCTGACCGGTCGCTATGTTGGATTTGCTGTGGTCGCCCTCCTGGTTGAGATCAACTCTGTGTTCCTCCACCTGCGGCAGATCTTACGCATGGCCAGCCTAGCAGCGGGCGACCTCTACCGCATCAACAGCATGGTCAACCTAGGTACTGTCATGTTCATAAGGTTTCAATGATGAAAGCATATTTTTAATGAACAGCTGGCTTGTGCTAGTCATTATCTATAACTTCACATCATGAGTTGCCATGAAGGGGTTTGTCTACATGACGTTTCAACTGTCGTAAAGCACTGTTGTGAGTAGATTATACAAATGTTAGCACCATAGAATTACATACAGAATTACATACACACTGAACAAAAATATAAACGCAACATGTAGTGTTGGTCCTATATTTTATGAAATTCTGAGTACAAATTTGTTTACATCCCTATTAGTAAGCATTTCTCCTTTGCCAAGATAATCTACCTGACTAATGTGGCATATAAAGAAGCTGATTAAACATACTGATCATTACACAGGTGCCCTTTGTTCTGAGGACATTAAAAGGCCAATCTAATATGTGCAGTTTTGTCACACAACACAATGCCACAGATGTCTCAAGTTTTGAGGGAGCATGCAATTGGCATGCTGACTTCAGGAATGTTCACCAGAGCTGTTGCCAGAGAATTGAATGTTAGTTTCTCTACCATAAGCCGCCTCCAACGTTGTTTTAGAGAATTTGGCAGTATGTTCAACCAGCCTCACAACCGCAGAGCACGTGTATGGCGTCATGTGGGCAGGTGGTTTGCTGATGTGAACAGAGTGCCCCATGGTGCCGGTAGGGTTATGGTATGGGCAGGCATAATGTCACGTTCCTGACCTGTTTTCTGTTGTTTTGTATGTGTTTAGTCGGTCAGGGCGTGAGTTGGGGTGGGCATTCTATGTTATGTGTATCTATGTTGGTTAATGGGTTACCTGATATGGTTCTCAATTAGAGGCAGGTGGTTTACGTTTCCTCTGATTGAGAGCCATATTAAGGTAGGTTGTTTCACATTGTTTGTTGTGGGTGGTTGTCTTCCGTGTCTGTGTCTATGCACCACACGGGACTGTTTCGGTTTGTTCGTTCATTTTATGTAGTCTGTTCCTGTTCATGCGTTCTTCGTGTATATGTAAGTTCGTTAGTTCAGGTCTGTCTACGTGCGTTTGTTATTTTGTAATTATATAGTGTATTTCGTGTCAGTGTTCGTCTTGTCAAATAAATCATTATGTCATCATACCTCGCTGCACATTGGTCTTCCGATCCCTCTCTCCTCTCCTCGTCCGAGGAGGAGGAAGAGCTAGAGTTACGTTACACATAAGCTACGGACAACGAACGCAATTGCATTTTATCGATGGCAATTTCAATGCACAGAAATACCAGCGGGCAATTTCAATGCACAGAAATACCTGTTATCATGACGAGATCTTGAGGCCCATTGTAAAGGCCCATTTTTTAAAAATGTATCTGTGACCAACAGTCATGGGAAATCCATAGATCAGGCCCTAATGAATTTATTTAAATTGACTGATTTCCTCAATTGAACTGTAACTCAGTAAAATCTTTGAAATTGTTGAATGTTGCGTTTATATTTTTGTTCAGTATAGAAATACATATCATTTAATAAGATATATGTTCTTGCCACTAAGACGTTATACTGAAAGTAACAACCTGCATATCATTCCAGGTACCTACGTGGTGTTCCGGATCAACACCCTGGCCTGGATGACCCGCTGGCTGGTCCTGAACCGGGAAAACGTCCCCCTGTTCAGCTACACAGCTGGGAGTGTAGGGCTTGCCATCATGACCGCCATGAATATAGTCCTGTTCTACCGCCTGCTGAGGTCTGACTTCCTCAAGAGTAGTGCACCCATGCCCACAGAGGTTAAAGAGAGTAGAGGGCAAGGAGAGGGAAAGAAGGAGATGTAGTGTGGGATAATCTCTCTCCTGTTTTGGGGTACAGGCATTTACAATTTACACACACAAAGTCTATTGAATGATAGCCAAAAATACACGTATGTATAAAATATACAATTCTACTATTCATTACATTTTTTCCTCATCAATCTACACACAATACCCCATATGACAAAGCCAAAACAGGTTTAGTCATTTTTGCAAATTAATTTGAAAAAACCCCCCGGAAATATCACATTCACATAAGTATTCAGACCTTTGGCAGCGATAACAACCTTGAGTCTTCTTGGGTATGACGCTGCAAGCTTGGCACACTTATATTTGGGGAGTTTATCCCATTCTTCTCTGCAGATCCTCTCAAGCTCTGTCAGGTTGGATGGGGAGCATTGCTGCACAGCTATTTTCAGGTCTCTCCAGAGATGTTCGATTGGGTTCTAGTCCGGGCTTTAGCTGGGCCACTCAAGGACATTCAGTGACTTGTCCCGATGCCACTCTTGGCTGTGTGCTTAGGGTTTTTGTCCTGTTTTCATCTTTGTCAGGTTGTCATCAAGGATCTCTTTGTACTTTACTCCATTCATCTTTCCCTCGAGGAGGGAAAAAAAAGGGTCTATTTCAGTTTTTTGTTTTGAATACACTTCTAAAACCCTGTTTTTGCTTTATCATTATGAGTTATTGTGTGTAGATTAATGAGGGGAAAAAATAATTTAATCAATTTTAGAATACGGCTGTAACCTAACAAAATGTGGAAAAAGTCAAGGCATTTGAAATTATACATATGAAATGTCTTACAGGTTGAGGTGCAAATCCCATAGCACTGACAAAGAAAAAATCTATATATAAAAATATACATACTACAGGGAATCATTGAATCCAAACCTGTGTCTTCTTGAACATGTTGTAAACATGCTGAGTAACACTAGCACTAAGAATTTAAGACGTTTATTGGCCAATTCTTATATAAACTAAACACTTACTACCTCGAAAGTCTGTAGCAGCTGCATCTGTTCCTAACATGAGCTTTGCTATCTATGTTGTAAGGGTTTAGCTGTCTTGTTGCCAATTGCAAACCGGTAAAAATGAAATTGGCCTTTTTATTTGAAGGTTGATGTACTTGACTAGTTGTTCGGTGGTTGAAATCTTTAATGTTTCAACCAGAAGAAAAATAAATCATCCAAATTAAGAATAGAAGTGGCATGTTGGTATTGATCAAAACTGTTTGGTTGCTAACCAAACAACAAGGTTGACTTTAGATTGAGGTCAGGTTGGGTTTCTCTCACACACACACACACACACACACACACACACACACACACACACACACACACACACACAACAGCTGCTATGTTAGTCCATTTGGAGATTGCTCTTTAAGTCAAGAGTGTACCTGTCAATTCTAGGTCCACACAGTCACCTTGACAACCTGAGAGAGAAAGCTCTTCCCACGCCCACCAGCTAATGACATCACTAATGACATCCAGCCCCACGGGCCATAAGGCTGGTGTCTGATGACTCACATGGGGTGGTGGTCATTGAAGTGGCATTACAGATTTGGCCTGAAGGAGGCAGCACACTCCTTAGACTCATAATCTAGGCCAGGGGTTGGGTTCCTTATAGGATATGGGACAGGTGAACTAATCCTGGATTTGTGCCTAAAAGGGCAACTTCTACCTAGAGCTCCAGTCCTGATTGATGTCACACTTTTGCCCCAGCTAACACACCTGACTCCAGTAGTCACCTAATCATGGGCCTCCCGAGTGGCGCAGTGGTCTAAGGCACTGCATTGCAGTGCTAGCTGTGCCACTAGAGATCCTGGTTTGAGTCCAGGATCTGTCGCAGCCGGCTGCGCCCGGGAGACCCATGGGGCGGCGCACAATTGACCCAGTGTCGTCCGGGTTAGGGGAGGGTTTGGCCGGCAGGGATGTCCTTGTCCCATTGCGCTGTAGCGACTTCTGTGCCGGGCACATGCATGCTGAAACAGTCGCCAGGTGTACGGTGTTTCCTCCGACACATTTGTGTGACTGGCTTCCGGGTTAAGCGGGCATTGTGTCAAGAAGCAGTGCGACTTGGTTGGGTTCTGTTTCGGAGGATGCACGCCTCTCCCGAGTCCATACGGGAGTTGCAGTGATGGGACAAGACTCTACCAATTGGATACCATGAAATTGGGGAGAAAAAGGCAACAAAAAAAAAAATATATATATATACAAAATAATAATTGTAATCACCTAATCATGATCTTCAGTTTAGAATGAAATGAGTTTCATCAGCTGTGTTTGTTAGGGGGGAAAGTGTGGCACCACTCTGGCACTATTGCGCTGAAGATTTTATAACAAGATGTATTTCTGTTTTGTTCCAGTTTTTATTTAATTTAATTTTTTTATATTTGTAATTTATTTGTACTCTAAAGAAATTGTGGATTAATTGTCAAGGATGAATAAAATTATAAATATGGTTAATGAACACAGTTATCCCTTTGAATAATATTGTATATACCTTCAGAAGAATTGTTGGTTATATTGGAGATATATAGATTGCTAGCTACAGTATATGGTGTATAAGCTGTTGGGCATTGTGGTGTTTCTATAACCAGTGAGGTGTTCTGCCTATTTCCCTGAGTCTTGAACATCCATGAGGGTCTTTTGAAAAGAGAGTTTATTCTTTTTTGCTTTTTGCTTATTTTGCTCTCTGACTAAATACATCCACTATTGCAGGGGTGGGCAGTCTTACCCTGCAAGGGCTGATGTGGGTGCAAGTTTTGGTTTCATCCACGCAGTCATTCTATTTGACCAATTCTTGATGGAATACTATGATGAGAAAAGCAAAATTAGATGACCCTACCAATGGCAACACACTGCTATACTGTACCGCTATCGACAATGAAAAGACACCAATGATGTTTGATATGAAGCTAATTAACAAAGAATAATTAACAAGCTTGCTTCAGCTGCTTGAATAGACCTCCCTAACAGCAGAGAGTCAATGAAGGGCTGAAGATTTGTCTATAAAAACAGTAATTTGTTTCCATTCAAAAGTTGCCTTTATTGCGAAAAGACTCGAATGAACTTCACTTGCTCGCCACGTGTATGTATGTACTATATTTGTTTATTTTCTAGCAGCGGCTCATAACAATGGCTGGAACGGAGCAAATGGAATGGCATCAAACACACGAATATCAACCTATTCCACTCCAGCCGTTACCACAAGCCCGTCCTCCACAATTAAGGTGCCACCAACCTCCTGGGAGGCCTGTACAAAGCAACTCAGAGTAGGAGTGCTGATCTAGGATCAGTTTTGCATTTACATTATAATGAATAGACGGGGGGACCTGATCGCAGATCAGCGCTCCTACTTTGAAACGCTTTATGAATGGCCTTGATTACCCAACACCAAATCCTAGCCTTAACCATTATGTGGATGGTAAAATATCTGACCTTGGGCCAATCGTTAGGGGCAACTTCTACCCAGCACCACAGTCCACAGATGTCCCAATAATCTTGAAACGCCTCCTTGCCTTATCTTCTTTCCTTCATTATTACTGATAGATGATAGGACTAGATTGATTTCTTCAACTTGAATATCAGTGGCGCTGTAAAAAGAGACAAGGGCTATTTGAACACCGTGCAGAGCCTGAGATTACTTACACTCTTCCTTCAGACAAATACAGTATCTTGCTCATGATTTGATCTATAACATGTACACTACCGGTCAAAAGTTTTAGAACACCTACTCATTCAAGGGTTTTTCTTTATTTTTTACTATTTTCTACATTGTAGAATAGTAATGAAGACATCAAAACTATGAAATAACACATATGGAATCATGTAGTAACTAAAAAAAGTGTTAAACAAATTAAAATATATTTTATATTTGAGATTCTTTAAATAGCCACCCTTTGAATGCTTTTCCAAGGAGTTCCCACATATGCTGAGCACCTGTTGGCTGCTTTTCCTTCACTCTGCGGTCCGACTCATCCTAAACCATCTCAATTTGGTTGAGGTCGGGGGATTGTGGAGGCCAGGTCATCTGATGCAGCACTCCGTCACTCTCCTTCTTGGTAAAATAGCCCTTACACAGCCTGGAGGTGTGTTGGGTCATTGTCCTGTTGAAAAATACATGATAGTCCCACTAAGCCCAAACCAGATGGGATGGCGTATCGCTGCAGAATTCTGTGGTAGTGATGCTAGTTAAGTGTGCCTTGAATTCAAAATAAATCACAGACAGTGTCAACAGCAAAGCACCCTCACACCATAAGACCTCCTACTCCATGCTTTACGGTGGGAAATATACATGCAGAGATCATCCGTTCACCCACACTGCGTCTCACAAAGACACGGCGGTTGGAACCAAAAATCTCCAATTTGGACTCCAGGCCGAAGGACAAATTTCCACTGATCTGATGTCCATTACTCGTGTTTCTTGGCACAAGCAAGTCTTTTCTTATTATAGGTTTTGTTGCAGAAATTCAACCATGAAGGCCTGATTCACACAGTCTCCTCTGAACAGTGTATGTTGAGATGTGTCTGTTACTTGAACTCTGAAGCATTTATTTGGGCTGCAATTTCTGAGGCTGGTAACTTATCCTCTGCAGCAGAGGTAACTCTGGGTCTTCCATTCATGTGGAGAGCCAGTTTCATCATAGCGCTTGATAGTTTTGCATTTAAAGAAACTTAAAGTTCTTGAAATGTTCCGTATTTACTGACCTTCATGTCTTAAAGTAATGATGGACTGTCATTTCTCTTTGCTTATTTGAGCTGTTCTTGCCATAATATGGACTTGCTCTTTTACCAAATAGGGCTATTTTCTGTATACGCCCCCCTACCTTGTCACAACACAACTGATTGCCTCAAACGCATTAAGGCGGCACACCTGTTAATTTAAATGCATTCCAGATGACTACCTCATGAAGCTGGTTGAGAGAATGCCAAGAGTGTGCAAAGCTGTTGTCACGACTTCCGCCGAAGTTGGTGCCTCTCCTTGTTCGGGCGGCGTTCGGCGGTCGACGTCACCAGCTTTCTAGTCTCCACCGATCTACATTTCTTTTTCCTTTTGTTTGGTCTTGATTGTACACACCTGGTTTCCATTACGTTATAATTTATTCCCTATTTAACCCTCTGGTTCCATCATGGTTTTGTGCGTGTTTATTGTTGTCAAGTTGTCTCGTTTATGTGCTCTGGAATTTCATTCTCCTTGATGGAAGATTACTCAATTAACAAAGTTACGATTATTACTCATCTGTGTGTCCTGCGCCTGACTCCGCCTTACCCACATCACCTAGACTATTGACAGCTGTCATCAAGGCAAAGAGTGGCTATTTGAAGAATCTCAAATATATTTTAATTTGTTTAACACTTTTTTGGTTACTACATGATTCCATGTTTGTTATTTCATAGTTTTGATGTCTTCACTATTATTCTACAATGTAGAAATAGTACAAATAAAGAAAGACCCTTGAATGAGTAGGTGTTCTAAAACTTTTGACCGGTAATGTATATGTTATTCTCATTTTGATGTTCTGGAGAATTAGGTCTTATTGTTCAAATGCTTTCAAGAATACACCCCACAAAACCATGGTGAAGAATCTGAACCAAATTGAAGTGAAACAATTGATATGATAAGCGCCTCAGTAAAAACCTGGAACATTGAAATGATGTGTATGATTATGTACAAGTGACTGCCACAATAAAGGAAACACCAACATAAAAGTATCTTAATAGGGCGTTGGGGCACCACGAGCCGGCAGAACAGCTTCAATGCACCTTGGTATAAATTCTACAAATGTCTGGAACTCCATTGGAGGGATGTGACACCATTCTTCCACAAGAAATTCCATAATTTTGTGTTTTGTTGATGGTGGTGGAAAATGCTGTCTCAGGCACCACTCCAGAATCTCCCATACGTTTTCAATTGGTTTGAGATCTGGTGACAGTGGGCCATGGCATATGGTTTACATCGTTTTCATGCTCATCAAACCATTCAGTGATCATTCATGCCCTGAGAATATGATTTAGTTTATTTAGTTTAGTTGATTAATTCGACCATTTAAAAAAACAAGCACACATAAAAGTTAAAAGCCATACATGCACATGAATAAAATCATTGAGGATAACACACAATAAAGTCTGGGACTTATTTCCATTGTGGTCCTCTTGAGACAAGATGGCTATACAAGATTGAACACAGTACGGCAGTGAAATAAATAAAACAAAAACATAAAAGAAGAACATCCATCTCATCATTCCAGTTACATCATAGGGGTTATTCATATGGGCACAGAGGACATCAAACATATTTTTACTTTATTTTTAAAGCTGTCCAGAGAGGGCATTGTTTTTATAGGCAGAGGCAACTCATTCCATTCTGAGGCTCCAGTATACAAGAAAGTACCTTTCCCTGCATTACTCCTGAACCTGTATAAGCACACATCAGCAACACCTGATCTGGTGCTGTGATTGTGTGCATCCCTAACACAAGGAAAGTAATCACTTAAATATCTGGGCGCAGGATCATAAATACTCCTGTAAACCAAACCTAGTCTAATCTGGGACACCCTAGCCTCAACAGGCAGCCAGTTTAGTTCCTGAAAGCAGCTTCTGCCTATGTGAGTACGTGGACTCACCTTCAATACTACCCTGATCAACTTATTCTGGGCTATCTGGAGCTTCCCCTTCATAAGTTTAGATAACCCCCCAAACCAGGAAGTACTAGCATAGTCAAAATGGCATTGAATGAGGGCAGTAGCTAGCACATTCATGGAGTCCTTATCAAGCAGCTTGGACTTTCTAGCCAAAAACTTAGTCCTGGCATTAACCTTCCCTAGCATCTTATTGGCCATGCTCACACCTCCCAAGCTTCCATCAAGGATACATCCCAAGTAGCTAACAGAGGTTTTAGTAGTCAGCACCTCACCCCCTAACTCCACTCTGATTTCAGACAACCTACACAATTTAGGTTTGGATCCAAAAATAATTGCTTCAGTTTTCTCTAAGTGCAGAGATAGCTTATTATCTCCAAGCCATTTGCTAATGGCTCTGTGCTAAGCTCTGTGCTAAGTATGCTCTTCAACATATTTTTACTTTTGTTAGACACCAGAAGTGTAGAGTCATCCGCATAAAGAAAAAGACGGCAAGAACAAGCATCTTTCATATCATTAATATACAATAAAAACAGCAGAGGCCCAAGCACGCTCCCCTGCGGAACGCCACAACTCATTGGTTTTGCCTGAGACAATGACCCATTAACCTCTACTACTTGCTCCCTTCCTGATAAATAGGACTTTACCCAATCTAGAGGGATACTGCTTAACCCCAGTGCCTCCAGTTTGGAGATTAGGAGACAGTGGTTAACTGTATCAAAGGCCTTCTGTAGGTCAAGCAGTACCATTCCACACAGATTTCCCTCATCAATCTCTTTCCTGATGAAGTCAGTCAAGTAAAGTAGACATGAATCAGTGGAATATGTTTTTCTAAAACCCAACTGAAAATCATACATTAGACCCTGTTTGTTAACATATTCATACATTTGCTCATGTACAATTCTCTCCAGGATCTTTGATGTTACACAGAGGATATAATAGAGGCCTATAATTCCCAGGGTCAGACTTTATCGCCTTCTTATACAGAGGTATAACTTTAGCTTGTTTCATGTCCCTGGGAAAGGTGCCTTGTTCAAGAGAGAGATGAACAATATGCGTAATACAAGGGCCAATTTTCTCAGCAGAATCTATTAGAAACGTTGCAGGAATATTATCCAGGCCTGTGGCTTTGGAGCATTTAAGCTCTGCCAGCATACTGACTATTTTGGCTGTTGCTACCTTTGCAAAAGAAAAAGAGTTTGGCTGAACCCCTAACTCTACATAATACTTCTTGACTTGGTTGCTTCCATACAAACCAGAACTGGTGGGCAGCTTGCTAACCAGCTTGCTGGCAACAGAAGTAAAAAAAAGAGTTGAATTCATTGGCAACCTCTGCTTTTTCATATACCATCTCCCCTTTGATGTTCAGTCCAATACTGTTTAGTTTGTTTTTGGTAGTACTACTACAGCCTAGTTCCTTAAATGATTTCCAAAGCTTTTTAGGGTCATTTTTGTTTTCAATTATTTTCTCAGCAAAGTAACCCCCCTTAGCTTCATCCATCCTGCTCTGTGCTTCATTTCTGTGGCGTTTATATAGGACAAAATCATGCTGCTCTTGAGAGTTCTTAAATTTCTTAAAGGCCTTATTCCTTGCTTGGATAGATTCTAGAATCTCATGATTAAACCAAGGGCTAGATCTCTGCTTTACCCTGACCCGTCTAATGGGAGCCATCACATTCACCACATCAAGGAATCCACATTTAAAGGCTTCCCAGGCACTGTCTACCCCTACACTATCTAGCACAGGTGACCAGTCAATTTTACCCACTTCCTCCCTAAACTTTTCTACACAGTATTTTTTGAGTCCTCTGATTCTACCAGTTTTGTGACACTTAAATATATCTTTAAAAATCCTCCTTGTGCAAAATGTAATAAAATGATCACTGATTCCATAGACTATTACTCCACTCTGTGATATTTTAGATTTATCAGACACCAATATTAAGTCAATTGTACTTTGCACTGTTTCACATATCCTGGTGGGATCTTTTATAATTTGGGTCAGAGCAAGTGATCTACAAAAGTGCATAAATACATTGTGGGTTGGGCTATTCTTTTTGCAGACATAAGTATTGAAATCCCCTAACAAAATGATTTCCTTCAACAGCGAATCATTACAGTTTGAATTTCAAGACCTTCATAGGATGCATTCTGCTTGGGCGGCCTATAACACACCCCCAACAAAATCGGCTTAGTTTTGGGAAGGCAGATATCCAGCCAGACAATCTCCAGATCAGCGTTTAAATCTTATCTGACGTTAAAAGCAATGTCTGATCTTACAAACGCACATATTCCCCCACCGTTCCGATTCTTCCTGACAACAGAGTAATTACTTATCTCAATTTCTGAGTCACAAACAGATGAATACAACCATGTCTCAGTAAAACATAAGACACCCACCTCTGATTTGCAAACCAACAGGCGTATCTCATCGATCTTCGGTAGTAGGCTTCAGACGTTTAAGTGCACAAAAAGTAAGCCCTTCTTCCCAAAGGCCTCATTGAATTCCCGATCCACTTGTAACCCGCCTCCCACTGCGCTGCCATCTTCCCACTGCCCTGCCTCCGGTGGCCTCTGTCGCCATAGAGCACCTCTCCCCAGGTGCCACTCCATCGTCCTCACCCCCATGTCCGGCTGCGGCTGCGGCTGCGGCTGCGGCTGCGGCTGCGGCTGCGGCTGCAACACAGTCTCACATTCAATTCGCGCATATATGTACAAAATGTATTTCAGCAGATTTCGTGCGTTTTTGTGCATTTTTGGGGTGGTTCAATTCGTTTGAAAATACACGAATTTCTGTGCTACTTAATTCATGCGAAAATACACGAATTTCTGTGCTACTTAATTCGTGCGAAAAGACACGAATTTAACCAGTAGGCGACACACAAGCCTTTGCAACAACCATATAGACGCGATAGTCTATATTTCATTTTTGTTCTTCTTAATGGCTAATTCAACGTCATGAATATACAGAAATGTTGTCTTTGTTTAACCATGTTTTAAAATGTGTCGTTGTATGCCTATATGTACTGTTTTAGACTTGCTGAACAGAATTTTTGAGAAAAGACGCACATTTACGTGCGACTTAATTCGTGGGAAATATTGTTTTATTAATGCCAATGCTGTTTTCTGTGCTTGATTTCGCTTAATACTTTGGATACTGGTGCACTTGTAATCAGAACGCCTTTTTGTCATGTAGGCAACCATACACGATTTTCTTCATAACCCATTTCATATTTCGTGGAGCCTAAATTACACCATTTTCTTCATAATGCATGTATTACATGTTAATGTAAAATAATGAATTATGTTGGCTTTCACTTATGGCCTTTCCAAGGCCCTTCCATACCTTAAGGGAACATTTTAGCACTCGCCATATGGTTAGTGAGAAACGCCACATTGCAAATGTACGGTCCCTTACTAGACGTCCTGCAACGTTTCTAAAATTCGCGGACGCGTCGGGCCGTGCGCGGGGGAGAGATCTTTCAGGAAGTCATCAAACGAAATCTCTCGGACGTTCGGTTTCCGTTTTATAAAAATAACAAATTTTGGTCATTTTTCCGCAGTCTCGGAAATTCCCACCAGAGGGAAAATAAATCATATTGCAAATGCACAAGCACATTGCAAATGCACGTGGCCTTTTCTCCTAAACTTATTTCGAAGACGAAACTTGGTGAGCGTAGGTTTGGCGTAATGGACAGTTGGCCCCGAACAAGATGGCGTCGAGGCCTCAACGCTTTTTGAGTTATGGCCATTTTTCTGGGATTAAAGGTCAAAAACGCAAAGTAGGGTGCTAATTTGACCGCTTTACGTCAAAGTACATAAGCATACGGTGTCAGGAAAAAAAGAACCAGCCATTTATCTATCGTAATTTAAGAGAAATCGTACATTGACAAATTGGTAATGTTCACAAAAAGGAGTTTAAAAAAAAAAAGTTACAGATCCAGTTGCAGTGTGTTCAGACGAACATTTTTTAAGTGGGTCTCGAAGCTCTGCGAGAATTCTGTGATTTTATGTGATTTTATGAAATAACACACACTCATTTAACCCTCTGTAAATAAGTCAGTTCTTAACATAAAGACTTAAAACTCAATATTATATAAGAGCCTACCCCAAGGAGGATATGTGTTCACTTTCAGCTTCCTATGTCAACCGGAAGTACCTTAAAATGGTGCCATAGGGTCAGTTTCGAAGGGTTAAAAAGGTCAGATCTTTTCAAAACTTCACTTGTGTGATTAGGCAACCCTCATGAACTGTAAATCAGTAATTTCTCTCAACAGATGTCAAAGAAAAGCTCTCACACACACACACACACACACACACACACACACACAGCAAGGATGGAGTGAAAAAGTACGGTGCTTAAAGACACACAAAGCCTGCAATGGCATTACCATTATCTCCAGGCCATGCCGAGTTCAACGAGATGCCCCGCTTGACCGTAGCTCGCTCGGTCTGAGTGCAGCGACAGTGACAAGAAGAAGGACCCAAAGGACCCTTTGACCTCAATTTCATATTTTTTTGCTTTTGGGAGACAAAGAGAGAACCGTTAAGGTTAGAAGCACAATTTGACCTCAGGAACGTTCCTAAGGTCCTCCCGATCTGTGCAAGCCTAACATTGACCGTGTGGCATTAACCCTTAACAGTTAAAAGAAGGTGTTAACATCAAACAGTTTACAATGACTGTTTGAATACATTGCCTGCTCCCCTAAATTCAACCTGAAGCCTATGTGGGTTAATAATGCCTTATGAACCTGTCTTCGATAACAATCCATCAGGCCACTACGAGGTCTACCTGTGTCGATTCTAAGCTTCCTGGAGCAACCGGAAGTGGTTAAATAACCCTAAAAGTGTTTGCCATACCCAACCTGCAGTTTGAGAGAAATAGTGCATTCAACCCTATGTAAATCAGTGAGTTCTTAACGTATAGACTTAAAACTCAGGATTCTGTAAAAGCCCACTCCAATGAGGATATGTGTTTACTTTCAGCTTCCTGTGCCAACCGGAAGTGCCATAATTGGTGTCAAAAGGGCTGTTTCGAAGGGTTAAAAAAGTCAAATCTTTCCAAAACTTAATATATGTGAATAGGCAACCCTCATGAACTGTAAATCAGTCATTCATCCCATCAGATTTCAAGGAAAAATTTACACACCCACACAGAAAGGATGGAGTGACATACTGAGGGGCTTAGAGGCAGACAGTGCCTGCAATAGTTACTTTTGTTCAAACTTTTAAAGAACCGTCAGACCTAGAGTTCTGAAACTTTACAAACCTGTTCTAGAGCTCAGGTCGATTAAGCACGGTGAGTTATGTGGCTCTAGAAGGTTCTCGGACCGATTAAAAGCCTCGTGCATTTGCAATGACTTCAATTCATTTTGAGCATTACAAAATGGCGACATTTAGAAAAGTTCCAGAGTTGCAAGACTAGGTGCATTGAAACCGGCTCGGCCCATAGAGACGGACCCCGACATTTCTGTCCGATAGCTCATTCAAGGACCCCGTAGCAAGGCATGGAAAAAAGTGGAATTTCAGCACCAATTAAGGTTTTGCTCGGGCACCGAATGACCTATCGAGCCGAAACTTGGGATTCGAGGTCGCCTCACATAGGGCTAAACATAATGTGAGAACTGGACCCGCAGCTAGAACATAACTACGTATTATTTGTTTTATTATGGTTTAAATGGAAGGCGCTGTGAATTTCGGGCCTGCTCTGAAATATGTGATAGTTGGCTTCTAAACGCGTTGGAAAAAGTGAGTTTGGAGTCAGATGGTATCAGTTTGGTGTCTGAAAATATCTAATTGACTGATGGACACTGACTTGCTAGTTGACTTTTGTGCATTTGCAATATGTTTCAACAGTGAGGTACCATCACCAAAATTGACATGATGAAATTTAACACAACGAGCGATGGAGAGGTCCCACTATCACTGCCCGGCCATCCCGAGGTCATCAGGCCAGTCATTTTTGCATTTCTGCAGTATTTAAGAGAATGCCAAATTCATGGCCAAATTCATGGTACATGCCCATTGAATCCTATTGCAAATGTAACGTTACATTTGCAATATGATGTGATGTTTTTCACTGTTGAATCATATTGCAAATGTAACGTGCATTTGCAATATGTTTAAACAGTGAAAAACCACCAAAATAGCATTCTGAAATCACCACTAAAAATGACATCACCATAGTCTCCAGGCCGTGCCGAGTTCAACGAGATGCCCCGCTTGACCGTAGCTTGCTCGGTCTGAGCGCAGCGACAGTGACAAGAAGATGACCCTTGACCTACATTTCAAGTCTTTTGCTTTTGGGAGACAGAGGGAGAGCTGTTAAGGTTTAGAAGCACAATTTTACCTCAGGAACGTTCCTAAGGTCTCTGTGCAAGCCTAACCTTGACCGTGTGGCATTAACCCTTAACAGTTAAAAGAAGGTGTTTACATCAAACAGTTTACAATGACATCTCACCCCATAGGAGCTCATTGCCTGCACCCCTAAATTCAACCTGAAGCCTATGTGGGTTATGAATGTCTTATGAACCTGTCTTCAATGACAATCCACCAAGCCACTATGAGGTCTACCTGTGTTGATTCTAAGCTTCCTGGAGCAACCGGAAGTGATAAAATCACCCTAAAAGTGTTGCCATACCCAACCAGCAGTTTGTGATATATAGTGCATTCAACCCTGTGTAAATCAGTCAGTTCTTAACGTATAGACTTAAAACTCAGGATTCTGTAAAAGCCCACTCCAATGAGCATATGTGTTTACTTTCAGCTTCCTGTGCCAACCGGAAGTGCCATAATTGGTGTCAAAAGGGCTGTTTCGAAGGGTTAAAAAAGTCAAATCTTTCCAAAACTTAATATATGTGAATAGGCAACCCTCATGAACTGTAAATCAGTCATTCATCCCATCAGATTTCAAGGAAAAATTTACACACCCACACAGAAAGGATGGAGTGACATACTGAGGGGCTTAGAGGCAGACAGTGCCTGCAATAGTTACTTTTGTTCAAACTTTTAAAGAACCGTCAGACCTAGAGTTCTGAAACTTTACAAACCTGTTCTAGAGCTCAGGTCGATTAAGCACGGTGAGTTATGTGGCTCTAGAAGGTTCTCGGACCGATTAAAAGCCTCGTGCATTTGCAATGACTTCAATTCATTTTGAGCATTACAAAATGGCGACATTTAGAAAAGTCCCAGAGTTGCAAGACTAGGTGCATTGAAACCGGCTCGGCCCATAGAGACGGACCCCGACATTTCTGTCCGATAGCTCATTCAAGGACCCCGTAGCAAGGCATGGAAAAAAGTGGAATTTCAGCACCAATTAAGGTTTTGCTCGGGCACCGAATGACCTATCGAGCCGAAACTTGGGATTCGAGGTCGCCTCACATAGGGCTAAACATAATGTGAGAACTGGACCCGCAGCTAGAACATAACTACGTATTATTTGTTTTATTATGGTTTAAATGGAAGGCGCTGTGAATTTCGGGCCTGCTCTGAAATATGTGATAGTTGGCTTCTAAACGCGTTGGAAAAAGTGAGTTTGGAGTCAGATGGTATCAGTTTGGTGTCTGAAAATATCTAATTGACTGATGGACACTGACTTGCTAGTTGACTTTTGTGCATTTGCAATATGTTTCAACAGTGAGGTACCATCACCAAAATTGACATGATGAAATTTAACACAACGAGCGATGGAGAGGTCCCACTATCACTGCCCGGCCATCCCGAGGTCATCAGGCCAGTCATTTTTGCATTTCTGCAGTATTTAACCTTTCACGAGTATCAACCCCGTATCCGGGATCACCCCCCACCCCCCCCACACTGATTAGCATCGCTAGCATAGCTTCACAAGTAAATAGTAGCATCTAAATATCATTAAATCACAAGTCCAAGACACCAGATGAAAGATACAGATCTTGTGAATAAACCCATCATTTCTGTTTTTTAAAATGTTTTACAGGGAAGACACAATATGTAAATCTATTAGCTAACCACGTTAGCAAAATACACCATCTTTCTTTGTCCACCATTTTCTCTCTCCACCACTAGCTATCACCAATTCGGCTAAACTAAGATATTGATAGCAACAAACCAAGAAAAAAACTCATCAGATGACAGTCTGATAACATATTTATGGTATAGGATAGGTGTTGTTAGAAAAAAGTGCATATTTCAGGTAGAAATCACAGTTTACAATTGCACCGACCATCACAAATCGACTAGAATTACTAGATAGAGCAACGTGTATGACCAATTTACTCATCATAAAACATTTCATAAAAATAGACAAAGCATAGCAATGGAAAGACACAGTTCTTGTGATTTCAGACCATATTTCAGATTTTCTAAGCGTTTTTCAGCGAAAACACAATAAATCGATAAGTTAGCATACCACATGTGCAAACGTTAGTAGAGCATGAATTCAAGGCAAAGGGAGCTATAACGTTATCATCGCCAAAATATATTAATTTTTTCACTAACCTTCTCAGAATTCTTCCGATGACACTCCTGTAACATCATTTTACAACATACATATACAGTTTGTTCGAAAATGTGCATATTTAGCCATACAAAACCGTGGTTATACAATGGAAATAGTCACAACTCAAGCATCAAAATGAGGGACGTCAGCTTTCAGAGTGATCTAGTTTAATCGAAAGCTAATCATATACTTGACTAAAAAATACAGAGTTGACAGGAATCGAAAGACAAATTAGTTCTTAATGCAACCGCTGACTTACATTTTTAAAATTATCCTTACTTTTCAATACAGGGTTCGCCAAGTGAAGCTATACCAAACAAAATGGCGAAATATGCGTTTAAAATATTTCGACAGAACAACGATTTATCATATTAAATATTGCTTACTTTGAGCTGTTCTTCCATCAGATTCTTGGGCAATGTATTCTTTCTTGGGTTTAATCTTCTTTTGGTCGAAAGATGTCCTTTGTCCGTCTAAATGCCCGCTAACGTTCGACCGGGACCCCGAAATGTGCCCGGTGCTTCACATAGAAATGCATCAAAATCGCACTAAACGGATATAAATTGCTATAAAACGGTTTAAATTAACTACCTTATGATGTTTCTAAGTCCTATATCGAATTAAATTACAGACGGATACATTTCAAGTTGATAACCGAGCCTGTGAAAATGGCATCCGGAGGTCCCTTCCTGCGTAAGGGCGAGCGTCGAAAGGGGGGCTACTCTCACTCCTTGGTCTTTTATAACCTCTGAGAGCTACCTAGAAGGCCCATTCCACTTCTCATTGGTTACTGACATCCAGGGGAAGGCGGGTGCAGTTCGTGTCGTTCCATAGGATAGACAGAGACCTTAAAAACTGATCTGAAACCAGAGCTTCGCTCTCAGACCTTTCACTGTCTGTCATGGATTTCGCTGTAGAAAGAGTTCTGGGTCACCCACAGACATCATTTCAACGTTGTATGAAACTAGAAAGTGTTTTCTATCCAATAGAATTAATAATATGCATATTGTACGAGCAAGAATTGAGTACTAGGCAGTTTAATTTGGAGACGACAAAATGCTAATTCGGAACAGCACCCCCTGTAGTCGCAAGAAGTTAAGAGAATGCCAAATTCATGGCCAAATTCATGGTGCATGCCCATTGAATCCTATTGCAAATGTAACGTTACATTTGCAATATGATGTGATGTTTTTCACTGTTGAATCATATTGCAAATGTAACGTGCATTTGCAATATGTTTAAACAGTGAAAAACCACCAAAATAGCATTCTGAAATCACCACTAAAAATGACATCACCATAGTCTCCAGGCCGTGCCGAGTTCAACGAGATGCCCCGCTTGACCGTAGCTTGCTCGGTCTGAGCGCAGCGACAGTGACAAGAAGATGACCCTTGACCTACATTTCAAGTCTTTTGCTTTTGGGAGACAGAGGGAGAGCTGTTAAGGTTTAGAAGCACAATTTTACCTCAGGAACGTTCCTAAGGTCTCTGTGCAAGCCTAACCTTGACCGTGTGGCATTAACCCTTAACAGTTAAAAGAAGGTGTTTACATCAAACAGTTTACAATGACATCTCACCCCATAGGAGCTCATTGCCTGCACCCCTAAATTCAACCTGAAGCCTATGTGGGTTATGAATGTCTTATGAACCTGTCTTCAATGACAATCCACCAAGCCACTATGAGGTCTACCTGTGTTGATTCTAAGCTTCCTGGAGCAACCGGAAGTGATAAAATCACCCTAAAAGTGTTGCCATACCCAACCAGCAGTTTGTGATATATAGTGCATTCAACCCTGTGTAAATCAGTCAGTTCTTAACGTATAGACTTAAAACTCAGGATTCTGTAAAAGCCCACTCCAATGAGGATATGTGTTTACTTTCAGCTTCCTGTGCCAACCGGAAGTGCCATAATTGGTGTCAAAAGGGCTGTTTCGAAGGGTTAAAAAAGTCAAATCTTTCCAAAACTTAATATATGTGAATAGGCAACCCTCATGAACTGTAAATCAGTCATTCATCCCATCAGATTTCAAGGAAAAATTTACACACCCACACAGAAAGGATGGAGTGACATACTGAGGGGCTTAGAGGCAGACAGTGCCTGCAATAGTTACTTTTGTTCAAACTTTTAAAGAACCGTCAGACCTAGAGTTCTGAAACTTTACAAACCTGTTCTAGAGCTCAGGTCGATTAAGCACGGTGAGTTATGTGGCTCTAGAAGGTTCTCGGACCGATTAAAAGCCTCGTGCATTTGCAATGACTTCAATTCATTTTGAGCATTACAAAATGGTGACATTTAGAAAAGTCCCAGAGTTGCAAGACTAGGTGCATTGAAACCGGCTCGGCCCATAGAGACGGACCCCGACATTTCTGTCCGATAGCTCATTCAAGGACCCCGTAGCAAGGCATGGAAAAAAGTGGAATTTCAGCACCAATTAAGGTTTTGCTCGGGCACCGAATGACCTATCGAGCCGAAACTTGGGATTCGAGGTCGCCTCACATAGGGCTAAACATAATGTGAGAACTGGACCCGCAGCTAGAACATAACTACGTATTATTTGTTTTATTATGGTTTAAATGGAAGGCGCTGTGAATTTCGGGCCTGCTCTGAAATATGTGATAGTTGGCTTCTAAACGCGTTGGAAAAAGTGAGTTTGGAGTCAGATGGTATCAGTTTGGTGTCTGAAAATATCTAATTGACTGATGGACACTGACTTGCTAGTTGACTTTTGTGCATTTGCAATATGTTTCAACAGTGAGGTACCATCACCAAAATTGACATGATGAAATTTAACACAACGAGCGATGGAGAGGTCCCACTATCACTGCCCGGCCATCCCGAGGTCATCAGGCCAGTCATTTTTGCATTTCTGCAGTATTTAAGAGAATGCCAAATTCATGGCCAAATTCATGGTACATGCCCATTGAATCCTATTGCAAATGTAACGTTACATTTGCAATATGATGTGATGTTTTTCACTGTTGAATCATATTGCAAATGTAACGTGCATTTGCAATATGTTTAAACAGTGAAAAACCACCAAAATAGCATTCTGAAATCACCACTAAAAATGACATCACCATAGTCTCCAGGCCGTGCCGAGTTCAACGAGATGCCCCGCTTGACCGTAGCTTGCTCGGTCTGAGCGCAGCGACAGTGACAAGAAGATGACCCTTGACCTACATTTCAAGTCTTTTGCTTTTGGGAGACAGAGGGAGAGCTGTTAAGGTTTAGAAGCACAATTTTACCTCAGGAACGTTCCTAAGGTCTCTGTGCAAGCCTAACCTTGACCGTGTGGCATTAACCCTTAACAGTTAAAAGAAGGTGTTTACATCAAACAGTTTACAATGACATCTCACCCCATAGGAGCTCATTGCCTGCACCCCTAAATTCAACCTGAAGCCTATGTGGGTTATGAATGTCTTATGAACCTGTCTTCAATGACAATCCACCAAGCCACTATGAGGTCTACCTGTGTTGATTCTAAGCTTCCTGGAGCAACCGGAAGTGATAAAATCACCCTAAAAGTGTTGCCATACCCAACCAGCAGTTTGTGATATATAGTGCATTCAACCCTGTGTAAATCAGTCAGTTCTTAACGTATAGACTTAAAACTCAGGATTCTGTAAAAGCCCACTCCAATGAGGATATGTGTTTACTTTCAGCTTCCTGTGCCAACCGGAAGTGCCATAATTGGTGTCAAAAGGGCTGTTTCGAAGGGTTAAAAAAGTCAAATCTTTCCAAAACTTAATATATGTGAATAGGCAACCCTCATGAACTGTAAATCAGTCATTCATCCCATCAGATTTCAAGGAAAAATTTACACACCCACACAGAAAGGATGGAGTGACATACTGAGGGGCTTAGAGGCAGACAGTGCCTGCAATAGTTACTTTTGTTCAAACTTTTAAAGAACCGTCAGACCTAGAGTTCTGAAACTTTACAAACCTGTTCTAGAGCTCAGGTCGATTAAGCACGGTGAGTTATGTGGCTCTAGAAGGTTCTCGGACCGATTAAAAGCCTCGTGCATTTGCAATGACTTCAATTCATTTTGAGCATTACAAAATGGCGACATTTAGAAAAGTCCCAGAGTTGCAAGACTAGGTGCATTGAAACCGGCTCGGCCCATAGAGACGGACCCCGACATTTCTGTCCGATAGCTCATTCAAGGACCCCGTAGCAAGGCATGGAAAAAAGTGGAATTTCAGCACCAATTAAGGTTTTGCTCGGGCACCGAATGACCTATCGAGCCGAAACTTGGGATTCGAGGTCGCCTCACATAGGGCTAAACATAATGTGAGAACTGGACCCGCAGCTAGAACATAACTACGTATTATTTGTTTTATTATGGTTTAAATGGAAGGCGCTGTGAATTTCGGGCCTGCTCTGAAATATGTGATAGTTGGCTTCTAAACGCGTTGGAAAAAGTGAGTTTGGAGTCAGATGGTATCAGTTTGGTGTCTGAAAATATCTAATTGACTGATGGACACTGACTTGCTAGTTGACTTTTGTGCATTTGCAATATGTTTCAACAGTGAGGTACCATCACCAAAATTGACATGATGAAATTTAACACAACGAGCGATGGAGAGGTCCCACTATCACTGCCCGGCCATCCCGAGGTCATCAGGCCAGTCATTTTTGCATTTCTGCAGTATTTAAGAGAATGCCAAATTCATGGCCAAATTCATGGTACATGCCCATTGAATCCTATTGCAAATGTAACGTTACATTTGCAATATGATGTGATGTTTTTCACTGTTGAATCATATTGCAAATGTAACGTGCATTTGCAATATGTTTAAACAGTGAAAAACCACCAAAATAGCATTCTGAAATCACCACTAAAAATGACATCACCATAGTCTCCAGGCCGTGCCGAGTTCAACGAGATGCCCCGCTTGACCGTAGCTTGCTCGGTCTGAGCGCAGCGACAGTGACAAGAAGATGACCCTTGACCTACATTTCAAGTATTTTGCTTTTGGGAGACAGAGGGAGAGCTGTTAAGGTTTAGAAGCACAATTTTACCTCAGGAACGTTCCTAAGGTCTCTGTGCAAGCCTAACCTTGACCGTGTGGCATTAACCCTTAACAGTTAAAAGAAGGTGTTTACATCAAACAGTTTACAATGACATCTCACCCCATAGGAGCTCATTGCCTGCACCCCTAAATTCAACCTGAAGCCTATGTGGGTTATGAATGTCTTATGAACCTGTCTTCAATGACAATCCACCAAGCCACTATGAGGTCTACCTGTGTTGATTCTAAGCTTCCTGGAGCAACCGGAAGTGATAAAATCACCCTAAAAGTGTTGCCATACCCAACCAGCAGTTTGTGATATATAGTGCATTCAACCCTGTGTAAATCAGTCAGTTCTTAACGTATAGACTTAAAACTCAGGATTCTGTAAAAGCCCACTCCAATGAGGATATGTGTTTACTTTCAGCTTCCTGTGCCAACCGGAAGTGCCATAATTGGTGTCAAAAGGGCTGTTTCGAAGGGTTAAAAAAGTCAAATCTTTCCAAAACTTAATATATGTGAATAGGCAACCCTCATGAACTGTAAATCAGTCATTCATCCCATCAGATTTCAAGGAAAAATTTACACACCCACACAGAAAGGATGGAGTGACATACTGAGGGGCTTAGAGGCAGACAGTGCCTGCAATAGTTACTTTTGTTCAAACTTTTAAAGAACCGTCAGACCTAGAGTTCTGAAACTTTACAAACCTGTTCTAGAGCTCAGGTCGATTAAGCACGGTGAGTTATGTGGCTCTAGAAGGTTCTCGGACCGATTAAAAGCCTCGTGCATTTGCAATGACTTCAATTCATTTTGAGCATTACAAAATGGCGACATTTAGAAAAGTCCCAGAGTTGCAAGACTAGGTGCATTGAAACCGGCTCGGCCCATAGAGACGGACCCCGACATTTCTGTCCGATAGCTCATTCAAGGACCCCGTAGCAAGGCATGGAAAAAAGTGGAATTTCAGCACCAATTAAGCTTTTGCTCGGGCACCGAATGACCTATCGAGCTGAAACTTGGGATTCGAGGTCGCCTCACATAGGGCTAAACATAATGTGAGAACTGGACCCGCAGCTAGAACATAACTACGTATTATTTGTTTTATTATGGTTTAAATGGAAGGCGCTGTGAATTTCGGGCCTGCTCTGAAATATGTGATAGTTGGCTTCTAAACACGTTGGAAAAAGTGAGTTTGGAGTCAGATGGTATCAGTTTGGTGTCTGAAAATATCTAATTGACTGATGGACACTGACTTGCTAGTTGACTTTTGTGCATTTGCAATATGTTTCAACAGTGAGGTACCATCACCAAAATTGACATGATGAAATTTAACACAACGAGCGATGGAGAGGTCCCACTATCACTGCCCGGCCATCCCGAGGTCATCAGGCCAGTCATTTTTGCATTTCTGCAGTATTTAAGAGAATGCCAAATTCATGGCCAAATTCATGGTACATGCCCATTGAATCCTATTGCAAATGTAACGTTACATTTGCAATATGATGTGATGTTTTTCACTGTTGAATCATATTGCAAATGTAACGTGCATTTGCAATATGTTTAAACAGTGAAAAACCACCAAAATAGCATTCTGAAATCACCACTAAAAATGACATCACCATAGTCTCCAGGCCGTGCCGAGTTCAACGAGATGCCCCGCTTGACCGTAGCTTGCTCGGTCTGAGCGCAGCGACAGTGACAAGAAGATGACCCTTGACCTACATTTCAAGTCTTTTGCTTTTGGGAGACAGAGGGAGAGCTGTTAAGGTTTAGAAGCACAATTTTACCTCAGGAACGTTCCTAAGGTCTCTGTGCAAGCCTAACCTTGACCGTGTGGCATTAACCCTTAACAGTTAAAAGAAGGTGTTTACATCAAACAGTTTACAATGACATCTCACCCCATAGGAGCTCATTGCCTGCACCCCTAAATTCAACCTGAAGCCTATGTGGGTTATGAATGTCTTATGAACCTGTCTTCAATGACAATCCACCAAGCCACTATGAGGTCTACCTGTGTTGATTCTAAGCTTCCTGGAGCAACCGGAAGTGATAAAATCACCCTAAAAGTGTTGCCATACCCAACCAGCAGTTTGTGATATATAGTGCATTCAACCCTGTGTAAATCAGTCAGTTCTTAACGTATAGACTTAAAACTCAGGATTCTGTAAAAGCCCACTCCAATGAGGATATGTGTTTACTTTCAGCTTCCTGTGCCAACCGGAAGTGCCATAATTGGTGTCAAAAGGGCTGTTTCGAAGGGTTAAAAAAGTCAAATCTTTCCAAAACTTAATATATGTGAATAGGCAACCCTCATGAACTGTAAATCAGTCATTCATCCCATCAGATTTCAAGGAAAAATTTACACACCCACACAGAAAGGATGGAGTGACATACTGAGGGGCTTAGAGGCAGACAGTGCCTGCAATAGTTACTTTTGTTCAAACTTTTAAAGAACCGTCAGACCTAGAGTTCTGAAACTTTACAAACCTGTTCTAGAGCTCAGGTCGATTAAGCACGGTGAGTTATGTGGCTCTAGAAGGTTCTCGGACCGATTAAAAGCCTCGTGCATTTGCAATGACTTCAATTCATTTTGAGCATTACAAAATGGCGACATTTAGAAAAGTCCCAGAGTTGCAAGACTAGGTGCATTGAAACCGGCTCGGCCCATAGAGACGGACCCCGACATTTCTGTCCGATAGCTCATTCAAGGACCCCGTAGCAAGGCATGGAAAAAAGTGGAATTTCAGCACCAATTAAGGTTTTGCTCGGGCACCGAATGACCTATCGAGCCGAAACTTGGGATTCGAGGTCGCCTCACATAGGGCTAAACATAATGTGAGAACTGGACCCGCAGCTAGAACATAACTACGTATTATTTGTTTTATTATGGTTTAAATGGAAGGCGCTGTGAATTTCGGGCCTGCTCTGAAATATGTGATAGTTGGCTTCTAAACGCGTTGGAAAAAGTGAGTTTGGAGTCAGATGGTATCAGTTTGGTGTCTGAAAATATCTAATTGACTGATGGACACTGACTTGCTAGTTGACTTTTGTGCATTTGCAATATGTTTCAACAGTGAGGTACCATCACCAAAATTGACATGATGAAATTTAACACAACGAGCGATGGAGAGGTCCCACTATCACTGCCCGGCCATCCCGAGGTCATCAGGCCAGTCATTTTTGCATTTCTGCAGTATTTAAGAGAATGCCAAATTCATGGCCAAATTCATGGTACATGCCCATTGAATCCTATTGCAAATGTAACGTTACATTTGCAATATGATGTGATGTTTTTCACTGTTGAATCATATTGCAAATGTAACGTGCATTTGCAATATGTTTAAACAGTGAAAAACCACCAAAATAGCATTCTGAAATCACCACTAAAAATGACATCACCATAGTCTCCAGGCCGTGCCGAGTTCAACGAGATGCCCCGCTTGACCGTAGCTTGCTCGGTCTGAGCGCAGCGACAGTGACAAGAAGATGACCCTTGACCTACATTTCAAGTCTTTTGCTTTTGGGAGACAGAGGGAGAGCTGTTAAGGTTTAGAAGCACAATTTTACCTCAGGAACGTTCCTAAGGTCTCTGTGCAAACCTTGACCGTGTGGCATTAACCCTTAACAGTTAAAAGAAGGTGTTTACATCAAACAGTTTACAATGACATCTCACCCCATAGGAGCTCATTGCCTGCACCCCTAAATTCAACCTGAAGCCTATGTGGGTTATGAATGTCTTATGAACCTGTCTTCAATGACAATCCACCAAGCCACTATGAGGTCTACCTGTGTTGATTCTAAGCTTCCTGGAGCAACCGGAAGTGATAAAATCACCCTAAAAGTGTTGCCATACCCAACCAGCAGTTTGTGATATATAGTGCATTCAACCCTGTGTAAATCAGTCAGTTCTTAACGTATAGACTTAAAACTCAGGATTCTGTAAAAGCCCACTCCAATGAGGATATGTGTTTACTTTCAGCTTCCTGTGCCAACCGGAAGTGCCATAATTGGTGTCAAAAGGGCTGTTTCGAAGGGTTAAAAAAGTCAAATCTTTCCAAAACTTAATATATGTGAATAGGCAACCCTCATGAACTGTAGATCAGTCATTCATCCCATCAGATTTCAAGGAAAAATTTACACACCCACACAGAAAGGATGGAGTGACATACTGAGGGGCTTAGAGGCAGACAGTGCCTGCAATAGTTACTTTTGTTCAAACTTTTAAAGAACCGTCAGACCTAGAGTTCTGAAACTTTACAAACCTGTTCTAGAGCTCAGGTCGATTAAGCACGGTGAGTTATGTGGCTCTAGAAGGTTCTCGGACCGATTAAAAGCCTCGTGCATTTGCAATGACTTCAATTCATTTTGAGCATTACAAAATGGTGACATTTAGAAAAGTCCCAGAGTTGCAAGACTAGGTGCATTGAAACCGGCTCGGCCCATAGAGACGGACCCCGACATTTATGTCCGATAGCTCATTCAAGGACCCCGTAGCAAGGCATGGAAAAAAGTGGAATTTCAGCACCAATTAAGGTTTTGCTCGGGCACCGAATGACCTATCGAGCTGAAACTTGGGATTCGAGGTCGCCTCACATAGGGCTAAACATAATGTGAGAACTGGACCCGCAGCTAGAACATAACTACGTATTATTTGTTTTATTATGGTTTAAATGGAAGGCGCTGTGAATTTCGGGCCTGCTCTGAAATATGTGATAGTTGGCTTCTAAACGCGTTGGAAAAAGTGAGTTTGGAGTCAGATGGTATCAGTTTGGTGTCTGAAAATATCTAATTGACTGATGGACACTGACTTGCTAGTTGACTTTTGTGCATTTGCAATATGTTTCAACAGTGAGGTACCATCACCAAAATTGACATGATGAAATTTAACACAACGAGCGATGGAGAGGTCCCACTATCACTGCCCGGCCATCCCGAGGTCATCAGGCCAGTCATTTTTGCATTTCTGCAGTATTTAAGAGAATGCCAAATTCATGGCCAAATTCATGGTACATGCCCATTGAATCCTATTGCAAATGTAACATTACATTTGCAATATGATGTGATGTTTTTCACTGTTGAATCATATTGCAAATGTAACGTGCATTTGCAATATGTTTAAACAGTGAAAAACCACCAAAATAGCATTCTGAAATCACCACTAAAAATGACATCACCATAGTCTCCAGGCCGTGCCGAGTTCAACGAGATGCCCCGCTTGACCGTAGCTTGCTCGGTCTGAGCGCAGCGACAGTGACAAGAAGATGACCCTTGACCTACATTTCAAGTCTTTTGCTTTTGGGAGACAGAGGGAGAGCTGTTAAGGTTTAGAAGCACAATTTTACCTCAGGAACGTTCCTAAGGTCTCTGTGCAAGCCTAACCTTGACCGTGTGGCATTAACCCTTAACAGTTAAAAGAAGGTGTTTACATCAAACAGTTTACAATGACATCTCACCCCATAGGAGCTCATTGCCTGCACCCCTAAATTCAACCTGAAGCCTATGTGGGTTATGAATGTCTTATGAACCTGTCTTCAATGACAATCCACCAAGCCACTATGAGGTCTACCTGTGTTGATTCTAAGCTTCCTGGAGCAACCGGAAGTGATAAAATCACCCTAAAAGTGTTGCCATACCCAACCAGCAGTTTGTGATATATAGTGCATTCAACCCTGTGTAAATCAGTCAGTTCTTAACGTATAGACTTAAAACTCAGGATTCTGTAAAAGCATACCCCGATCAGGATATGTATTTACTTATAGCTTCCTGTGCCAACCGGAAGTGCCTTAAAATGGGGTCATAGGTGCTGTTTCGAAGGTTTAAAAAAGTCAGATCTTTCCAAAACTTTAAATGTGTGAATCGGTCAACCCTCATGAACTGTAAATCAGTCATTTCTCTAAACAGATGTCAAAGAAAAGCTCTCTCTCTCACACACACACACACACACACACACACACACACACACACACACACACACACACACACACACACACACACACACACACACACACACACACACACACACACACACACACACACACACACACACACACACACACAGCAAGGATGGAGTGACAAAGTATGGTGCTTAAAGACACACAGAGCCTTAAATTCTTTTAGGGGGGATCCAGACTTCCATACCCGCTCTGGGAGCACTATACTACCGCCCCAAATCAATGGGTGCTGGCCTGAGTGATTTATGGAGGTTTTCAAAAAATATTCAAACTTTTCGTGCACCTGGTATTTTTTGGGGGTTACCAGGCGTCATTTTTCAAAACGGTTGAAATTGCTTTTAGGGGGCATCCAGAGTGTCACATGACCGGATGAGGTAACTATTCTTGTTCTTCTTGTAACTTTCCGGTAGGCTAGAAGCTTTCCGGTGTTTTGCTGCTCGACACAGGTCGACGCAGGTATTGCACTTGATTTATCGTTATCGTAACCGTAGGTGCAGCCAAGTGGAAATACGAAAGGTTTCTAGCTATTTCGCACTGACGGTAATTTGAACACAAGAACGTTTCTAGTGAAAAGGTGTTTACACTCAGAGCCATGTATTTACATTCAGCCACCCTAGCCTTATTACGGGTTAACGTTTTGGTAATTTTGGTTGGCCAACAAAATGTAAGACTACAATGACTGCATACGTTTCCCCAAATGTTATACGAAAAAAAAATGTTTTGTTATTGATGGACAATGGCAAGGCTGCCATTGTATTTTCAGTTACATTCTGGTCAATAAAAATGGTTTACACGTTTGTTTTTTAAGAAATACATGGAACTACAACCGAATAAAACACCATTAGCCATCATGCATTGCATGATTCATTCTATACTGAAGTCTGTTCAGAAAAATCGAAAACAGTACATATAGGCATAAAACCACAATGTTTTAATAGGGATTAAATAAAGACAATATATATATAACCTCTTATGGTTATATGGTTAAAAAAAAGACAAAATATCTATATATTCATAACGTAAAATAAATAAATACAGGCGATCGCGTCTATGGTTGTTGCAACGGCTTGTGTGTCGCCTACTGGTTAAATTCGTGTCTTTTCGCACGAATTAAGTAGCACAGAAATTCGTGTATTTTCGCACGAATTAAGTAGCACAGAAATTCGTGTATTTTCAAACGAATTGAACCACCTCAAAAATGCACAAAAACGCACGAAATCTGCTGAAATACATTTTGTACATATATGCGCGAATTGAATGTGAGACTGTGTTGGATAAAGTGAGGTACAGGGCATTGATGGATATCACCCGATAAGAGAAGGTATAGAGTTATTATAAGATCTCCATCATTAATTTGCGATTTCAGACTGGATTTCGATGATCGTTTTGGTTTGTGCCAAGGTGCTATGAAAGTTTGGTATATAACATTCCTTCCAAATCCGAAGTGCTGGATGCCATCAAAAGTGTTTGCATGACTGAGAAGTTGCTGAGAATTTACTATTCTTTCATCTAAATAGCAGATGCAATTATTTCCAGTAACATTTAAAACAAACACATAAAGTAAAAGTGCTGCCACCATGCCGAACTTGCCGATCGCCATCTTGTTTCTTGTATTGGCTAGTCGCTAATTGAGGCATTGTCATCCTATGGGGGGATAGCCATGGTAGCCAAAATAAAAGCCAAAATAATAACTTGGACAGCATTTTTATTATACATGACCCTAAGCATGATGGGATGTTCATTGCTTATTAAATAATTCAGGAACCACACCTGTGTGGAAGCACCTGCTTTCAATATACGTTGTATCCCTCTCTGGTTCAGTGGGGTTGGGTTAGATGCGGAAGACACATTTCAGTTGAATGCATTCAGTTGTACAACTGACCTCTCCCTTTCATTGCACCTATGCACCTTTCATTACTTAAGTGTTTCCATTATTTTGGCAGGTACCTGTGTATGTTTAAGCCTATCTGCCTTTCCCCCTGAGTAGATCATATGTCGTACAATCATGTCTAAACTGTGTATAGGATGATACATTTAAAAAAAAAATGTTTTAAATGAATTGGGTTTTTGTAATTAATAAGATTCCAATGTATATTTCTTTACAGTAACAGATATTTAGTATTTTACTGTGAAAATAAAAAACATAACATTGGAAATGATTTTGTGTATTCATTCCATCAGCGGGTGAGTAATGAACACGAGGGGAGACAGAGAGCTGGTTTCAAGCGCAGGGCGCAGCAGGTGTTTATTGGAAAAGGACCACAGGAGGAGGCAGGTAGCTGGGTCCAGGGGCAGGCAGAAGGTCATACACAGGGGGTCCAAAAGGGCAACAGTACAGGCAGGGAAAAGGCTAGTAATGTAGTCCGGGAGATCAGGCAATAGGTAGATAACAGGAAATCCGATAGGCTAAAGTACAGGCAGGGAATAGGCAAACGGCGTCGTTAGCGAGGCATGCACAAACTATCATTCATGGGAAACCCAGCACTCAAAAAGCTGTGTGTCAAAAAAAAAAAAAAACACCTCACAGTGACGGGGTGCAAAGAACTGAACTAAATAGTGTGGGATAATGACATACAGATGTGTGAACAGGTGATTAGAATTCAGGTGATTGGGATCTGGAGCGTGAGCTGCGTTCAGGGGATCTAGGTGTTTGAGAGTGTGAGCTGGAAAGCGGACTGGAAAGTGAGCTGCGTTCAGGAGATCTACATGTTTGAGGGTGTGAGTTGGAAGCAGACGTTACAGGGTGAAGATGTTTGCCAACATCTTTGAGGCACCAGTAACTCAATATCACAGCCTGGTCTCATAGACTAGACGTAACATAGTAAAGGTACATCCGGGACACTCAAATTAGTATGATAGGTTATGTTAGATATGGTTACATAAGACAGATGGTCACATAAGGCAAAAACAAAAGTATGGTGGTTGGTCGGGGTGGGCATATAACACGAACATCAAGCAACCCAAAGGTTTGAATCTCATCTCGGACAACTTTAGAAACTTTTCAACTACTTACTACTTTTTAGCTACTTTGCAACTACTTAGCATCTTAGCTAACCCTTCCCTAATCCTAACCTTAACCCTTTTAGCTAACCCTAAACTTAACCTTAACCCTAGCATAGCTAACGTTTGCCAGCTAGCTAACCTTAGCCAACTAGCTAGAATTCGTAAAGATATAATACATTTAGCAAATTCATAACATATTGTACGTTTTGCAAATTCGTAACATATAATACGATTTGTAATTTGTAACATATCATACAAAATGGGTGACATTCACAAATTAATAAATATCATACCAAATGTAGCATATCATACTAAATGTAGGGTCTCGGATTAACGTAAAGAATAATACTAAATGCTCTGAGACCAGGTTGACTCTCAATGATTGACAGACTTAATTCATGGCCTAATTATTATGCCAAATGTTGAGAAACAATTTAGAAACGTAGATCATTTCCCTATAGTCTTAACAGCTAGGCCTATCCTTCAAGCCTAGCAAGACATTGCCACCCCCCCATCAGGTCTGAAATGACTGGCATTAGCCTATGTCAGGTTGTCTCAGGGGACACGTGTCAAGAGCAATGACCTTGTCCATGGTCCTGAAATTGAGTCAGTTATTTACCGTGTATATTCTCAAAGTAGCCCATTTGATATCGTAAGAGGCCTGGCTGGAATAAACAGGCTTTGGTGCCACCTCAACATTTGCCTAACCAAAAGTACAGTCATTTTAATATTCACAATTTTGGCTCTCCTGTCCTGTCTCTGCCTAAGTTCGAACTACTGCTATATCGATCCTGGCAAAAGTCGATATTGGGTACGGCCACTTCTTACAATAAGCTGCACTCTAGTCGTACGATCATCTCGCGTGTTCCGGTCACGATGTCTTGTTTTCATCATACGACAGTAGCCTACAGTACCAGCTTAACCAGCGCAACCCAACGGACGAGGGAGGAAAGGGATGCTGCGCCTGTCGAAATGTATCGCGCTCCGTTTCAATATGTTACACAGATGTAGGCTACAATCTACTTGCGTATGGTGACCTTGTTATGAGTATTTTTTTTGCAATAACTTTGACTGACGCAGCGAGATGGTGCGGCAGTAAGGAATAGATATTGATCCTGTTATTGCCTCCCAGGACCGTTGTGCGATGCGTCGCTGATCTGCATTTTTTTCTGCATACAGGCTATCCTTGATAGATTCGTCGTCTTTCGTTCTTGATACAACGTTGTCGCCGGCAGATAATGTTGAATTGAGCTCAATTATTGAACGAATAGTATAAATGGTTTTGGATCATTCCTGGAAAACAATCATGTATCGATCGAAGGACTTGTTTATAGATCTTATGAATTTCATATAGTAATTCTGTGGGACTCCGTTCAAAATTATCTAAAATAGCACGGTAAGCATGGATCATTTTCATAACATTTCCACATCTATTGAGTGTATTGTAGGCATGTAATCTACTGATAAATGGAATTATACTGGTATTAGGACTGTCAACAACCGTAACCTACCAAGCATATTGCGTTGGTTTCTCCCATCTCTCTATTGGGTGATCAATGAACCTTTTACCGCATGACCTCAATGGTGAACTCATACACATCTTGCCTGACATCACCATCATCAATCAATGTGGGTTTTTATTTATCTTAGAATATATGGAGACTTCTGTGTTTCTCTTGTTGTAATGCTTAATGAAAATGTATGTCAGGTGGTATTCTAAACTGCATTATAAAGTAACAGTAAATAATTAACCTACAGTTCAATAATTAACCTACAGTTCAATAAAGAAGGGGGAAAGATACTGCAAATGCATCATTACACACACACACACATACACACACACACACACACACACACACACACACACATTTGTAATCCTTTTATTATTGTTCATCATTAGTAGCAGAAAAGGGACACTTATACACATGCAGGTATAATTAGGCAATAAGGCACTAAGTGGTATTTATATGGCCAATATACCACGGCTAAGTGCTGTTCTTATGCACGACGCAACGTGGAGTGCCTGGATACAGCCCTTAGCCATGGTATATTGGCTATATACCACAAACCCCCGAGGTGCCTTACTGCTATTATAAACAGGTTACCAACGTAATTAGAACAGTAAAAATAAATGGTTTGTCATACCCGTGATATACAGTCTGATACGAGAGGCTGTCTGGATCTTTAACTTAAAGACCCTTGCTCCCTTCGGTCTCAACGTGGACTTTGATCTGAAGCCATTTTTGTGATTGTTGTTACTTTGCCATTATGGTTGTTTGTGGGCTTGTGTGGTCTAAAGTGAGTCTATGGTCGTATGCTATCCATTTGTATTTTTTGTATGCTGCTCTTTCTATGCCATTTTAATATTTGAGAAATTAACCAATGATATTAGGCCACTCTTGGCCATGATTACAGACACCTGTGTGTCTTGACACTATATAAACGAGTCATCCCGCAGTGTCTGTGATTGTACCCTGATGAAGACAGCTTGCCTGTCGAAACGTTGGTAAATTATTATTTTTTGCATCTGAGCTCCTAGAGTGTGCGGCTCTCCTTTATTTTTAAGTTTTCTACTCCGCTAGCCAGCACCTCGCCTAAATAGGTGTGCGTTTCTTTTTCTTCTAGATTATACAGTCTGATATACCACAGATGTCAGCCAATCAGCATTCAGGGCTCAAAACATCCATTATTAACCACGTTGCATCGTGTGTAATAACAGACCTTAGCTGTGGTATATTGGCCATATACCACACCTCCTAGTGCCTTATTGCTTAATTGAGGCCCTCTGACCCCATTCTCTGTGCAGGGTGCAGGACAGGTGTGTCATCATGGAACCTACAGGCTCCACCTTGGACATGCAGATGAAGAGTGTTGAGAGGAGTACAGTGTTTCTCAGACAGGAACATCTCACCCTACTGCATGGCCTACACCTGGAGATCCTGTCCTTGCAGAAACGATGCACCGGTGAGTCTATATATCACACACACACACACGCACACAGTTACATAATTTCCTGTCAGTGACTAATGTATGGTGTGGTATGTATTTAATCAGGCTTTGTGGCAAGCGATGCGGGACAGAATCCATTATAGAATTAATACACTCTATCTCTCTCTCTCACACACACACACACACACACACACACACACACACACACACACACACACACACACACACACACACACACACACACACACACACACACACACACACATCATACATAATCCATAGACAGATGTCATAACCCATATGAAGGGGGCTCAGCTCTGTCCACTTGACACGTCAGCAGCAAAGAACAGATCCAGAGAGCAAGAGAGAGAGAGAGAAGGGGTGGTCAGATCAAATTAGACTAGTGGAGTAGACTGTGACCCTCTTTACAACAGCAGTGTTACTGCAAGCCAAGCAGAGGGAGCCCTCACTGCAGAACAAGATGTAGCCAAGAAGGCCATGAAGCATCCCTATCGATGCATCTCTTCTCTGCTCTCGGCTCTCCTACTGTTGAGTTAAAGGGCATCACCACATGGTGTTATGGTTTGACTGACAGACTAGGCCTATACACAGCAAAGATGCTATAGCCATCAAATCTTAGATACAAACGCAATGTAGCCTACTGTACTAGTCTCTCAGCGCAATAGTTTATTGGGACTATTAACTTTAACAGAGCAGGTTTACCTCAGTGAATCCTCCCCCCACTACAGCCAGGGTTTCCATGAAAGGGAGCCACAGGTCAATACCTTCCTGTTCCTGGCAGTCTGATTCCTCCTCTGGATTCATCCTCTCTGCTGTGGTTCATCTATTATCCTCCTCCTCTTTCATCCTCCCTTTGTTTGTTTGTTTGTTTGTCTGTCTGTCTGTCTGTCTGTCTGTCTGTCTGTCTGTCTGTCTGTCTGTCTGTCTGTCTGTCTGTCTGTCTGTCTGTCTGTCTGTCTGTCTGTCTGTCTGTCTGTCTGTCTGTCTGTCTCTGTCTCTGTCTCTGTCTCTGTCTCTGTCTCTGTCTCTGTCTCTGTCTCTCTGTGGAGGTTGATGGGATTTGCTGAGCAGGCAAAGGAGGGTGATAGGTTAAAGGATTTGTTGTGCTTATTTTGGGAGGTAAACTGTCTATTCATGTGAGTGAGAGGGCATGGGCAGGGAAAGAAAATAAATACTGCACAGTATATTTTAGTCTTTGTCCTTGAGGGCAACCCAAGCATGGTGTCTGTCTGTGCTGACTGGATAAGTGCTTAGAGTCCACCCAGATAAACAGAATCAGTTTAACTCAATGTGATTACTGTATGTCCAGTCTACACAAGGCCCTAATCATGTCTGTTTGAACTGTCTGCAATCAAGTTACTTGACAGACTAGACGCAAACAAATATATTGGACATGCAACGCTTCAATAGCACTACAATTACAAGTAGAGATGAACATGGGTAACAGGGATCATGGGACTGTCCCGAGAACACTATTCACATTTCCTGAAAAAATGTAATGAAAGACACGAGAAATTACACAATTTCCCCCCCAATGGTAGCACTAATGCAGGCCCTACACATGCGCAGTGTCAGATCAGCAAAAAATAAAACAGCAGATTATACAAACAAATTGTCACATGAAGCCTTTAGTCTAGCGCATTGACTTCACACAAAGTTGCCATAAATTCAAAGTGCACGCATAATTGACACTGCCGGACTGCACACGCGACCCGAATGCAGTTAAACCCTACTGTAAGCCTATAGACTACAAAATAACGTGTGCCTCTTTAACCTGTCATTGTGAATCTTCAGACAGTCACAAATTTGATAGGCTTATACACAATTCACTACATAGGCATCTCTGTCACAGACATGAAGTCTGTTAACAATTCGGGGAGGCATGAGGACAATTCTATCTTCTCCTGTCCTAGAGCCTAGGCTATTTTCCTTTCCAGTCCCAATCCTAGTGAAACCTAAAATCCTGATTCCTGTCTTGCATGAAAATCCCTAACTTTATTCTGTAATCCATAGGTTGCATTATCAAAGCACGTCTCATGTCAAAATACCGCAATAACATTTCCCCTGCTTCTCTGCGCTGACTCATAGCCTAGCCTACTAGCTGCCCATATGAGTGCTGAGGAAATATTCTGTTGAAGAGTATTTTGCTCCACTCATACAGGAGTAATGAAGACCTAGTGCGCAATAGTTGTGTATTTTTGGGGTGATTTATCAGGGGGTGCTGCAGCACCCGTACTTCCCGCGGCTATGATTGGCACTTCCGATTTTTGCGTTATTTCCCTGACTCTCAGGTTAAATATGAATTATTCCTGGTATTGAAACTTTGTCGATTTTTGGGAAAATATGAATCCCTAGTTTTGTAAGGTACTGGGTGTCGTGAGTGTGAAGTCAGGCGCAGGAAAACAGAGAGTTCAATATAGTGCTCTTTTAATGTGCACATGGTGAACCACGGCCACCCCACTAAACACTGGGTGCTCAAAACAAACTGCCCCAGACACGGGGAACCACGGCCACCCCACTAAACACTGGGTGCTCAAAACAAACTGCCCCAGACACGGGGAACGAAAACAGTCCAGCACTATACACGAACATAAACCAACACGTTCGTCTGTATCAAACACCAGGCTTACAATAATCAATCCCTCACAAAGAAACGGGCGGTCCGGCTGACTAATAAAGCCCAACTAATTACAACAAACTCAAAACAGGTGTAAACAATAAACACATAAGGAGGGGGAGAAAAGAATCAGTGGCAGCTGGGAGGCCGGCGACGACGACCGCCGAGCGCCACCCGAACGGGAAGGGGAGCCGGCTTCGGTCGGAGTCGTGACAAGTTTCGATCAGTTTTAGCATTTAGTCTTTCAATGAGACACATCCCCGCATTCCTTTCTTTTATATTTTTAAATTCCTATTTCTCTCCTAGACTTACTCATATTACTAATTTCTGTCTCACACATTAATCATTCATGTCTCTGTCTCATTTCTTGTCTCTGTTTTCTCAGAGTTGACATCTGAGCTGAATGTGAAGCCTCCAGGCAAGAGTGAACTGGGTAAGTTCTGTGTCTTTCTTTCTTTCTCTCTCTCCCCCCTCTCTCTCTCCAAGCTTGGCTTGGTGACACTGACTGTTTGTCCTCTTTGGCTCATCACCCCAACTCCTCATCTCACCCTCATGGCAGTATCCCTCACTTTACCCATCCCCCAAGGGACATCCCTGTTATCAACCTCCCCAAACAATCTCTCCCTTCTCCCCTCTCCCTCTCCCCCTCACCCATAAAGACCGTATTCCATAACAAATCATCATATAGGGGATTCACATTTTATGGCTTGATCTGCTGTTACCAGGAAAAAATATAGGAGGATGGGAATTGGGTAGATTGGCAGCAGAGTTCAAGTTCATGAATATGAACCATCAGACAAAAGGTTGTGTATGCACCTTAATATTCCCTTAATAGGTTGTTTGTTGAATTAGAATGTCTAGATACAAGATGGATATTATGCTAATATCTTAGCTTAGATAATTACAGAGACAGAAGGGATGGGAGGGAAGGGTGGTGGAGAGAAAGAGAAAGAAAGGAGGAGATGGGGGGTCATGCCCATCTGCAGCCCATTAGAACTCATCAGGGCCCCCCTCTTTTTCCAGAGCAGTCCATCCCTTGCTCTATCACTCCGCCACAGCCCCCACTCCTCCATCCTCGCAAATTGATCCATCCATTTTTACTCCCCTCTCATGTTCCTCTGTGCACTGGTGGAGGGATCCAATTACAGTCTGTTTGCTGAGACAGAGAGGTGGCGGGACAAGGGAGGATGGTACAGTTAGGGGGGCACAAGAAAGTGTTAGAGGGACAGTAAGAGAAAGAGAGAGATAGAGAAAGTGGTAAAGAGGGAGTGAGAGAGAGCGAGAGAGGGAGTGAGGGGAGAGAAAGAGAGAGATAGAGAAAGTGGTAAAGAGGGAGTGAGAGAGAGCGAGAGAGAGGGAGTGAGGGGAGAGAAAGAGAGATAGAGAAAGTGGTGAAGAGGGAGTGAGAGAGAGCGAGAGAGAGGGAGTGAGGGGAGAGAAAGAGAGAGATGGAGAAAGTGGTAAAGAGGGAGTGAGAGAGAGAGCGAGAGAGAGAAAGTGGTAAAGAGGGAGTGAGAGAGAGGGAGTGAGGGGAGAGAAAGAGAGAGATCGAGAAAGTGGTGAAGAGGGAGTGAGAGAGAGGGAGTGAGGGGAGAGAAAGAGTGAGATAGAGAAAGTGGTAAAGAGGGAGAGAGAGAGCGAGAGAGAGGGAGTGAGGGGAGAGAGAGAAAGTGGTAAAGAGGGAGTGAGAGAGAGCGAGAGAGAGGGAGTGAGGGGAGAGAAAGAGAGAGAGAGAAAGTGGTAAAGAGGGAGTGAGAGAGAGCGAGAGAGAGGGAGTGAGGGGAGAGAAAGAGAGAGATAGAGAAAGTGGTAGAGGGAGTGAGAGAGAGCGAGAGAGAGAGGGTGAGGGGAGAGAAAGAGAGAGATAGAGAAAGTGGTAAAGAGGGAGTGAGAGAGAGCGAGAGGGAGAGTGAGAGAGAGAGAGAGAGAGAAAGGGGGGAGGGGAAAAGGATGGAGAAATGGAGATTAGATTACATAGCATTTTCTATATTTGGAGCATGACCTCACCACCCTGGTCTAGTGGGCGACAGTTAGACAGAGACCAGGGAGAACTACACCCAGGAGAGAGAGAGCTGGGGTTACCCAGAGAGAGGGGGAGGGGAAAGAGACATGAAGGGAGGGAGGAAACAGAGATGGAGGAAGAAAAATCTCTAAAATAGTGATTGTGATCGGGAGAAGAATTAAGATAGAGGGGTGGAGAAAGAGGTATGGAATGAGAGAGACTGGTACAGAGAGAGGGATTAAGAGGGGTGAGAGAAGAGAAGAACAAGAGAAAGAGAGGAGGGTGAGAAAGGAGATAGAGGAAGGGCTACTTATATGGATATCAGGTTCCTCCTATTCTAAACGTAATGCAGCAATCCTAATATAGGCCTAACGAATATCTCTACTGATCATTTTACAATGATTTCATATCAAAGTTTCAACTAATCATAGCACATTTTGCTCCTCTTTTTGGGGGATTCTTCCTTCCCATCCGTCTTCTTTGACCTAATTCTTGGGTCAACCAGCGTACCAGAGGCTGTGGTGTAATTCCTCTCCCTTTGCACAGCTGTCTAAGTCCAAAGCCACAGCTACAGTTAGGTCTGACTAAGGCTTTTTTCCTACTAGAGGGATTTCAATGTGATGGAGAACCGTAGGTTTGACCAAAAAGCACAGCAAATGTTGTACGATGATTTTAAACTGGCGGTTAAAACTGGATGCAATGATGTTATCACTGCCAATTCCTGGTGTAATGATGACATCAGTGCAGCCAATTTTGTCCACTGGGAAATAAGTTATTATTGGGTTGAGAGGGCTATCAGTATGTTACTAGATTGAATGAAATATCGGCCACCAACCCACCAAAACAATCACCTTCCTTCCCCTCCCATCACACCACCACTGCACGTGAGCAGTCTGCCAGTCTGCTATCTTCAATCTCTCTCTATAGTGGGTAAGTGGCAGCAGATGGCACACCCTGCCAGTGGCCATGCCGTGGTTGGTAGGGATTGGGTGGTGGCTACTGGCAGGGATTTCCTCAATGGCTCTGTAATCCTTTGCACATATGTGCTCAGTCTTCTGCCTTTGTCCAGGCAATCCCTAAACCCACATACCATTTCCTATCTGCCAGATTATCCACAAATGTGCGTTGAGGGTAAATTGGTGATTGAAAGCAGCAAGCGCTGGTCACATTACTTAATTTCATATCCATTTGACTGACTGGATCACATCCAGGCTGTGTGTTATTTCTCTGTATGTGCTCTATGCTCTGTTCTCTGGTCCTATGTCCAGATGAACAGGGGGTTGGGGGATGGGGTTAGGAGTGCTATGTGTGGGCAATATGTCAGCATGGGTAATAGATGCCAAGTACACACTGCCCTTAATGTAAATCCTGGCAGCTGCATTTGGGGCTTGTTTTTCTGTCTGTATGTTAGTCATCTGTCTGTGAATCTCTGATGATTTGACTTGTGTGTGCTTATCTGTTTGTGTGTTTGTGTGTCTGTCCTCAGACCTGGCGGAGGAGGAAGAGCAACTGGAGGCCCGCTGTCTGGAGGTCGAAGATCGCCTGGCCGAGCAGCAGTGCACCCTGGGAGAGCTGCGTAAAGAGCTGACTCACAAGGGGGCGCTGGTAGGCGCTCTGCGGGCTAACCTCAAGGACAAGGAGCGCCGCTTCCTGGACGAGCTGAAGAGCCGCAGCCACCGCTCCACGGTGCTCAACACAGAGCTGCAGAAGCAGACCGAGGCGGCAGCCTACCTCTCCTTCCAGCTGCACGCCGCCCGCCAGAAACTGCACCACCAGAGACTGCAGCAGAGGCAGCAGGCCCTCAGGGAGAACCGGGAGAATAGGGATCATCATGGGAAACCCCCTGGGCTCCAGTACAGCCAAGCAGCCGAGTGGGACACCGCCACCTTTTCTCCATTTTCTCCTCAGTCGCCCTCCGGTTTCTTCAATGCCTCCAACGCCAGCTCCGCCATAGCCTCCCCTGTGGTAAAGCCTAAACGCAGGGGCAGCAGGGCCACATCAGGGCACCAGCTCCGGGCGGAGAGGGCCAGGGAGTGTGTCCCCCAGGAGAAGGTGATGGGCCCCGCAGAGCCCACCGCCATGCCTGACCCAGCGCTGTTCCTCCACCCTCACCGCAGGCACCACAGGTCCAGGGCCAGGCATTCCCACTCCCCGGCCCACAGACAGCCTCCTCTGGTGGGGGAAAGAGGGGAGGAGGAGGGGGGTGGAGAGGGGCCAATGGAGCCCCAGGATGGAGCTCCTCCTAGAATGGCAGCCACGGCCACAGCGCCACCTGCTGGCTGGTCAGACCAAGGCTGAACAGCTAGCCACACTGTGACCATCCCTAGAAATGCATCATCATTACTATCATCATAATAATTGTCATCATCATCCCTATGACAGTCTGATTTTATTAATACTGTAAATTGCCCATTGTCCTACACCTTGATCGAATTGATTCTGAAATGAATATAGCATTGTTGATTATAATCCTATTAACTCTAATGACTGGTATTTAGATGTATTGCTATAATGAACACTTTTTATAATTATACATTTTGACATGACCTGAATTAACTCAAACTCCCAGGTGTACGAACACCCAAAGGGGGTTGTTGTTACTAATCACTTCACGTCAATGTGTGGAATCATGTAGTTGAATGCATTTACACTGGCGTCGCTCTATATAACGTTATTATGGGGCCTTATCCGAGTGTGGCGTCCTTTGTGGAGGTTAGTTTAACCTATGGCCTGTAGCCTTAGACCACAGCACCTACTGTGCAATTACCTTACCCTACTGTGTCGTTTTAGGGCCAACCATAAATCAACACTGGGTCACCCTTGTAGAAAAAATGTGACTGACCTCTGTTGCGCTGAGTCACAGTTGGGTAGCGTTTGAGCATCTGCATCTGTGTATGTCCTTGCTGTGAACACGATTGATTTTCAGATCTTCATTGTTGGCCTTCACTGGCAAAGGTCCCACAGGTCCAAGAGGGGTAGTCATGCCGTCCTATCCCACGGAATCTTTCTTTATTCCATTGGTCATACAATAGGTAGGCCTACAGCACACTATATATGTTATACAATAATTGAAAGTAACATTAGTTCACTGGCCTGACACAAAAATCTTAGTGGGTTTCAAATAAAATGTGCCTCTGAAAAAACGAAAAACATATTAGATCACGGGACTACAATCAATCAATCAAATGTATTCATAAAGCCCTTTTTACATCAGCCGATGTCACAAAGTGCTATACAGAAACCCAGCCTAAAACCCCAAACAGCAAGTATTGCAGATGTAGAAGCAGAGTGGCTAGGAAAAACTCCCTAGAAAGTCAGAAAACCTAGAGAGGAAACTGGCTCTGAGGGGTGGCCAGTCCTCTTCTGGCTGTGCCGGGTGGAGATTATAACAGTACATGGCCAAGATGTTCAAACGTTCATAGATGACCAGCAGGGTCAAATAATAATGATCACAGTGGTTGTAGAGGGTGCAACAGGTCAGCACCTCAGGAGTAATAGCCGATCATTCAGAGTTAGAAACAGCAGGTGCGGTAGAGAGTCGAAAACAGCAGGGTAGCACATTCGGTGAACAGGTCAGGGTTCCATAGTCGCAGGCAGAACAGTTGAAAATGGAGCAGCAACACGACCAGGTGGACTGGGGACAGCAAGGAGTCATCAGGCCAGGTAGTCCTGAGGCATGGTCCTAGGGCTCAGGTTCTCTGAGAGAAGAAAGAAAGAAAGAAGAGAGAAAAGACAGGGAGAGAAAATTGAGAGAGCATACTTGAATTCACACAGGACACTGGATAAGACAGGAGAAATACTCCAGATATAACAGACTGACCCTAGCCCCCCGACACAAACTATTGCAGCATAATTACTGGAGGCTGAGACAGGAGGGGTCGGGAGACACTGTGGCCCCGTCCAACGATACCCCCAGACAGGGCCAACCACAGCCCCAAAACCACTAGGGGGATATCTTCAAACATTGATAAAGCTATTGGATGAGTTAAACTGGAGTTCCTGGGTAAATAGGAATAGGTTGTAATCTCGCAGATGCTTTGCATAAACAGGACACTTTTGGGTGATAATGCATTGGGACCAGTTTGGCCAGATGTTTCTCTCAGGTTTTGTGAGGTGTGTGTAATACCGTACACAGAGAAGAGTGTTAGATTTGATTTGAATTTCTTCTTTGTGTTTTTTTGGCTGATTTGATTTCACTATTACTAGTCAAGCAAAAAGGGTTGTTCGGGCCTTCTGGCAGATTCGTTTCTAGTCTCAGAGAGCTGAGAAGAGAAAATGCTCAGTTTCTTAAATAAAAGGTTCATATTGGTTATATACACGGTAGATTCCAAGCTGTGTAGACAGCAGCTGTTGAAAGTCATTATTTGACACAATGGAAACAGCCAATGACATTGAGTTGCACTTGGCGGACCCTAGTGGTGTAGAGACAGAATAGCACCCAAACAGATTAAGATGTGGGGTGTCAATGGATCTGAAGATTTAGCCTAATCTATTTTACTTTTTATGAGCTTTTAGTTGATGAAATTGGTGGATTTTACATTCAATGTCAGATTCTTACATTTTTAAACCATTTATCTCGGTAGGTAATATATCATAACCCTTATATGAATGTATATATATATATATATATATATATATATATATATATAGTGTGATAATAACTAAATATAACAGGGAGGTCATAAAAAAAAAAAAAAAAAAAGTCATTTAGCAGACATTTACAGTAACTAAGTGTATAGGTTTTCATACTGGTCCCCCGTGGGAATCGAACCCACAACCTTAGCGTTAGCAGCACCATTCTATACCAACTGAACCACACAGGAAGTGTCATCTATGGATTATTAAATAAATGTAGTAAAATGGAATACTGTAAAAGGTATTAGAAGGATATGTTTTATTACAATTGTTTAACTTAATATTTTTTATGACTTATTTAACTGATTGTTTAATATATTATGTTTATTATATCACATAATGTTATAAAACTATTATGTTATTTTCCGTATTTATCTGTCTATAAGGCATTTGGAGGAGGCATTGTCATGGAATGCCGTTGAATAAGTGAAGATGGGTTGAATTCAGTGCATACATTTAACATTGTAAAAAATCAACAATGTAAGAAGAGCCTGCCTCATTACTGAAAAGTAACCAACTGTAACCGTTGCTGGCAACAATTGCTGTCAAGCCCCCTAAAAAATGTCCCATGTCCCATAGGCACAACTTTCTTTCTGTGTAAAAAAAATTCAGGGAGGTTCTGCCATGGTGCCCAGATTCATGGTCAACGCCTTCATAATGTAATTTAACCCTTACTGCGCAAGCAATTTATCATGACTGTGCACTATTTCCTCAGCTTCCGAGAACACATTCCCTATTCAATATCAAAATTACAGTAACATGGCAATCCTCATTGAAAATGTTTTTATACAGCACATGTGATTCTTAGGGAACCAGAAGTTAGACTGTTAAGCTTTCATTTAAAGCAAACATCCTTGGATGATGTACTTGTGATATACCTGTGCTTATAGTGGTATAGGTACAGATGTGGTCTGTGGCTAGAGCCAGCCATGTCCAAAAGATATCCTTACTTTCGCAGGGACACATTCTACTCTACAACTAAGCAATAAGAACAGAGAAAACTGACACTTCAAATCTTACACATTTTGGACATTGAAATGTGTAAGAGTGACACACTGATACGTTATTATATCACAGATAAATAACAAATAAAAACACTATCCCTTTATTCTTAATCAAAATGCTAAACAGCTTTAATATCCTGTTGAATCAGATTGTGGTGAAAGATGTCTTATGATGACAATGATGAGCCAAAGAGGCCCAACACAGTTGTCTGGTGTTCTGCCTTAGAGTAGTCGCGCTGTGGCTATGCTGCGTAACGTTACAGCACAGCCATGCACAATTACATAGAAAAAAACGAAACGTCCCTTGTGTGCCACGAATGTTGAATACAATTATATTAGAATTTACTCAGCCAATTGTGCGTGGGGTTGGTCATTCAGTTGATCAAAATTAGTAAACCAACTTCAAAACGCAGGTCTCTGTGTGTGGCAATCAATATTTGTTTGCTCGTGACCAAAGGAATATGCACAAGACGGAAGTACATGCACAAGACGGAAGTACATGCACGAGATGAATGAATACTAAACGAAGTCTTGCAGGTGTTTACATGTTTTTGCGCATGTGCCAGGTGATAGAAATTGCAATGGCAGTACCGGCAGTCTAAAACGTTGGGTAAATAATACTTTCCTGTGGATATTCTGAAGGACCAACCTCACAACAGGTAGAGTAAGTTCAAATGTAATTTTATTGAACATTCTGGCTTGTAAGGAAACTTTGTTTCAGACTGTATACCAAGAATTCGTATCAGTCTGATTTATTAGGCAAGCCTTAGTGTTGAGTTCTGTCAATGTTATCCTCTTTCTGGATACCAGGGGAGGATGAATCATAAAAGTATTTGGTTGATTCTTCATAGAAAACTCATATCTTCCCCTCCTGCTCTCCTTTCTTCCTTCTGATGCTTTGAGGAGGTGTCAAGTAGAACAGACACAGACAAGGAATCAAGCAAAGACTTTTGAGATCACCCCTATTATATCACTTCTATCTTCTATCTGGTTTCCAATTCCACATTTCCTAAAATGTTTCTCTATACATTTACTCACTAGCATGAAGAAAATTAGGACGGGGGAGACATTTGAATACATTTCTCCTGCAGAGAATGTCTTCCATTTTGATGAGCTATTTTTTGTTGTTGTTGACGCCCAGAGGCCATCCTGACAAAGTCAGAGATCACTGAGGTGAATCCTCAACATTATTTCATACTAGTGGGTGTCACCATTACCTCATCGCGAGACCATAAGCCGGACTCATGTCCGCTACATGGGCATTTTAATAAGTATTTGGTTTTAATATTGTTTGATATTTTTTGTCTTTTCAAGCAATAAAAAGGCACCACTTTATACGTTCCCTCTGGCATACAACATAAGGTATAGAGTGAGACACTCTGAAGGCGCTTCCTCTCAAGACCCTGAGGTGTGTTGTGTCATATGGTCCCTTGCTGAGCACCCCCCAACCCCCGTCTCTACCGCACTACTGTGTTAGCTTACTGTAGAGCATAGAGCTGTACACGTTATTTGAATAAAAGTTAGGTTTGACTAAAGTTTGTCTATTGTGTGTTGTATTTTTGAATGCGTTACCCTGGATTATCTAGTTCAATGACGAACACCAGCTCTGAAATCTAGATACATAAACTCAGCAAAAAAAGAAACGTCCCTTTTTCAGGACCCTGTCTTTCAAAGATAATTCGTAAAAATCCAAATAACTTCACAGATCTTCAATGTAAAGAGTTTAAATACTGTTTCCCATGCTTGTTCAATGAACCATAAACAATTAATGAACATGCACCTGTGGAACGGTAATTAAGACGCTTACAGACGGAAAAAAGTTAAAAGTAAAATAAAAATCAAATAAATTCCCGCATACAATGTAAGAAATTTAAAATGACCACACCCCCACACACACACCACAAAATACAAATAACCAAAACAAACACACCAACCCACAACACCCACAAATAGCTAGACAAACACAAAGGCTAGTGATACAGTGATGTAAGCAAATAAACTCAGCAAAAAAAAAGAAACGTCCCTTTTTCAGGACCCTGTCTTTCAAAGATAATTCATAAAAATCCAAATAATTTCACAGATCTTCATTGTAAAGGGTTTAAACACTGTTTCCCATGCTTGTTCAATGAACCATGAACAATTAATGAACATGCACCTGTGGAACGGTAATTAAGACGCTTACAGACGGTAGGCATTTAAGGTCACAGTTATGAAAACTTAGGACACTAAAGAGGCCTTTCTACGGACTCTGAAAAACCCCAAAAGAATGATGCCCAGGGTCCCTGCTCATCTGCGTGAACGTGCCTTAGGCATGCTGCAAGGAGGCATGAGGACTGCAGATGTGGCCAGGGCAATAAACTGCAATGTCTGTACTGTGAGATGCCTAGACAGCGCTACAGGGAGACAGGAAGGACAGCTGATCGTCCTCGCAGTGGCAGACCACGTGTAACAACACCTGCACAGGATCGGTACATCCGAACATCACACCTGCGGGACAGGTACAGGATGGCAACAGCAACTGCCCGAGTTACACCAGGAACGCACAATCCCTCCATCAGCGCTCAGACTGTCCGCAATAGGCTGAGAGAGGCTGGACTGAGGGCTTGTAGGCCTGTTGTAAGGCAGGTCCTCATCAGACATCACCGGCAACAACATCGCCTATGGGCACAAACCCACCGTCGCTGGACCAGAAAGGACTGGCAAAAAGTGCTCTTCACTGACGAGTCGCGGTTTTGTCTCACCAGGGGTGATAGTCGGATTCGCTTTTATCGCCGAAGGAATGAGCGTTACACCGAGGCCTGTACTCTGGAGCAAGGGATCGATTTGGAGGTGGAGGGTCCGTCATGGTCTGGGGTGGTGTGTCACAGCATCATCGGACTGAGCTTGTTGTCAATGCAGGCAATCTCAACGCTGTGCGTTACAGGGAAGACATCCTCCCCCCTCATGTGGTACCCTTCCTGCAGGCTCATCCTGACATGACCCTCCAGCATGACAATGCCACCAGCCATACTGCTCGTTCTGTGCGTGATTTCCTGCAAGACAGGAATGTCAGTGTTCTGCCATGGCCAGCGAAGAGCCCGGATCTCAATCCCATTGAGCACGTCTGGGACCTGTTGGATCGGAGGGTGAGGACTAGGGCCATTCCCCCCAGAAATGTCCGGGAACTTGCAGGTGCCTTGGTGGAAGAATGGGGTAACATCTCACAGCAAGACCTGGCAAATCTGGTGCAGTCCATGAGGAGGAGATGCACTGTAGTACTTAATGCAGCTGGTGGCCACACCAGATACTGACTGTTACTTTTGATTTTGACCCCGCTTTGTTCAGGGACACATTATTGCATTTCTGTTAGTCACATGTCTGTGGAACTTGTTCAGTTTGTTTCAGTTGTTGAAACACGTGTAAATATTTGTATGAACAAAACGTAATGTTAAGTTTGCTGAAAATAAACGCAGTTGATAGTGAGAGGACGTTTCTTTTTTTGCTGAGTTTACATATACATAAATACAGAAAGTATACACACCTCTTGACTTTTTCAAAAATTTCTTGTGTTACTGCCTGCATTAAAATGGATTAAATTGGGGCCTCTTAAGGCACTGCATCGCAGTGCTAGAGGCGTCACTACAGACCCGGGTTTGATCCTGGGCTGTATCACAACCGGCCGTGATCGGAAGTCCCATAGTGCAGCGCACAATTGATCCAGCGTCGTCCGGGTTAGGGGAGGGTTTGGTCGGGCGTTCTAGCAACTAATTGTGGTGGGCCGGGTGCCTGCAGGCTGACCTCGGTCATCAGTTGAACGGTGTTTCCTCCGACACATTGGTGCTTCCAGGTTAAGCGGGCCGGTGTTAAGAAGCGCGATTTGGCGGGTCATGTTTTGGAGGACGCATGACTCAACCTTCGCTTCCCGAGCCTGTTGGGGAGTTGCAGCGTTGAGACAAGATCAAAAAAGGTAAAGAATGTGTTTTATTAAATTGAGATGGTGTGTGACTGGCCTACACGCAATATCCCATAATGTCAAAGTGGAATTATGTTTCAAATAAATGTACAAATTAATCAAAAATGAAAAGCTAAAATGTCTTGAGTCAATAAGTATTCAACCCCTTTGTTATGGCAAGCCTTATTAGGTTCAGGATTAAAATGTGCTTAACAAGTCACATAATATGTTCCATGGACTCACTCCAATAATAGTGTTTAAGATTATTTTTGAATGACTGACTCATCTCTGTACCCCACACATACAATTATCTGTAAGGTCCCTCAGTCAAGCAGTGAATTTCAAACACAGATTCAACCATAATGATCAGGGAGGTTTTCCAATGCCTCGCAAAGAAGGACACCTATTGGTAGATGGGTATAAATAAAAAAGCCCATTGACATTGAATATCAAAAACATGCTTTGCAAACAACAGATGTAGACTAACAGTGAAATGCTTAATTACGGGCCCTTCCCAACAATGCAGAACACAAAAATATATACACTACCGTTCAAAAGTTTGGGGTCAAATAGAAATGTCTTTGTTTTCCATGAAAACATACATGAAATGAGTTGCAAAATGAATAGGAAATATAGTCAAGACGTTGACAAGGTTATAAATAATGATTTGTAATTGAAATAATAACTGTTCTTCAATTTGCAGCAATTACAGCCTTGCACACCTTTGGCATTCTAGTTGTTAATTTGTTGAGGTAATCTGAAGAGATTTCACCCCATGCTTCCTGAAGCACCTCCTACAAGTTGGATTGGCTTGATGGGCACTTCTTACGTACCATACGGTCAAGCTGCTCCCACAACAGCTCAATAGGGTTGAGATCCGGTGACTGTGCTGGCCACTCCATTATAGACAGAATACCAGCTGACTGCTTCTTCCCTAAATAGTTATTGCATAGTTTGGAGCTGTGCTTTGGGTCATTGTCCTGTTCTAGGAGGAAATTGGCTCCAATTAAGAACCGTCCACAGGGTATGGCATGGCATTGCAAAATGGAGTGATAGCCTTCCTTCTTCAAGATCCCTTTTACCCTGTACAAATCTCCCACTTTACCACCACCAAAGCACCCCCAGACCATCACATTGCCTTCACCATGCTTGACAGATGGCGTCAAGCACTCCTACAGCATCTTTTCATTTTTTCTGCGTCTCACAAATGTTCTTCTTTCTGATCCGAACACCTCAAACTTAGATTCGTCTCTTCATAACACCTTTTTCCAATATTTCTCTGTCCAGTGTCTGTGTTCTTTTGCCCATATTATTATTTTATTTTTATTGGCCAGTCGGAGATATGGCTTTTTCTTTGCAACTCTACCTAGAAGGCCAGCATCCCGGAGTCACCTCTTCACTGTTGGCGTTGAGACTGGTGTTTTGCGGGTACTATTTATTGAAGCTGCCAGTTGAGGACTTGTGAGGCGTCTGTTTCTCAAACTAGACACTCTAATGTACTTGTCCTCTTCCTCAGTTGTGCACCGGGGCTTCCCACTCCTCTTTCTATTCTGGTTAGAGCTAGTTTGCGCTGTTCTGTGAACGGAGTAGTACACAGCGTTGTACGAGATCTTCAGTTTCTTGAATTTTTTTCCGCATGGAATAGCCTTTATTTCTCAGAACAAGAATAGACTGACGAGTTTCAGAAGAAAGTTCTTTGTTTCTGGCCATTTTGAGCCTGTAATCGAACCCACAAATGCTGATGCTCCAGATACTCAACTAGTCTAAAGAAGGACAGTTTTATTGCTTCTTTAATCTGGACAACAGTTGTCAGCTGTGCTAACATGATTGCAAAAGGGTTTTCTAATGATCAATTTGCCTTTTAAAATTATAAACTTGGATTGGCTAACATTGGAACACAGGAATGATGGTTGCTGATAATGTGCCTCTGTACGCCTATGTAGATATTCCATAAAAAAATCAGCCATTTCCAGCTACAATAGTCATTTACAACATTAACAATGTCTACACTGTATTTCTGATCAATTTGATGTGATTTTAATGGACAAAAAATTAGCTTTTCTTTCAAAAACAAGGACATTTTTAAGTGACCCCAAACTTTTGAACGGTAGTGTACATTTATAATAATAATAGAAGAAGAAAATAGTAACACAAGGAAAAAATACACAATGAGCAATGATAACTTGGCTATATACATGGGATACCAGTACTGAGTCGATGTGCAGGGCTACAAGGAAATTTAGGTAGATATGTACATATAGGTAGGGGTAAAATGACTAGGTAACAGGATAGATAATTGACAGTAGCAGCAGCGTATGTGGTGAATGTGTAAGTGTGTGTGTGTGGCGAATGTGTGCCTGTGTGTTATGTGTGAGTGAGTGTGTGTTGGAGTGTCAGTGTATGTACAATACCAGTCAAAAGTTTGGACACACCTACTCATTCAAGGGTTTTTCTTTATTTTTACTATTTTATACATTGTAGAATATTAGTGAAGACATCAAAACTATGAAATAACACATATGAAATCACGTAGTAACCAAAAAAGTGTTAAACAAATCAAAATATATTTTAGATTCTTCAAAGTAGCCGCCCTCGATGACAGCTTTGCACACTCTTGGCATTCTCTCAACCAGCTTAATGAGGTAGTCACCTGGAATGCATTTCAATTAAAAGGTGTGCCTTGTTAAAAGTAAATTTGTGGAATTTCTTTCCTTCTTAATGAGTTTGAATGTGTGGGTAGAATCCAGTGTGTGTACATAGATTCAAAATTAGTTAGTACAAAAAGGGTCAATGCAGATAGTCCGGGTAGCTATTTTGTTAACTATTTAGCAGTCTTACGGCTTGGGGGTAGAAGCTGTTCAGGAGCCTTTTGGTCCCAGACTTAGCACTCCGGTACCGCTTGCCATGCGGTAGCAGAGAGAACCCTCTATGACTTGGTTGGCTGGAGTCTTTGACAATTTTTAGGGCCTTCCCTATGACCCATCCTTGTATAGAGGTCCTGGGTGGCAGGGAGTTCGGCCCCAGTGATGTTCAGGTCCGTAGGCACTACTCTCTGTGTTCAAGCAGTTTTCATGCCAAGCGGTGATGCAGCCAGTCAAGATGTTCTCAATGGTGCAGCTGTAGAACTTTTTGAGGATCTGAGGGCCCATGCCAAATCTTTTCAGCCTCCTGAGGGGGAAGAGGCTTTGTCGTGCCCTCTTTACGATGGTGTTGGGGTGTTTGGACCATGATAGGTCCATAGCGATGTTGACACAGAGGAACTTGAAGCTCTCGACAAACCGTCGATGTTAATGGGAAGTGTTCGGCCTTCCGTTTGATGTAGTTCACGATAAACTCCTTTGTCTTACCCACATTGAGGGAGAGGTTGTTGTCCTGGCACCACAATGACAGGTCTCTGACCTCCTCCCTTTGAGCATGGTGAAGTTATTAATTACACTTTGGATGATGTATCAATACACCCAGTCACTACAAATATACAGGTGTTCTTCCTAACTCAGTTGCCAGAGAGGAAGGAAACCACTCAGGGATTTCACCATGAGGCCAATGGGGATTTTAAAACAGTTACAGAGTTACATGGTTGTGATAGGAGAAAACTGAAGATGGATCAACAACATTGTACTTGCTCCACAAAACTAGCATAAATTACAGAGTGAAAAGAAGGAAGCCTGTACAGAATAAAAATATTCCAAAACATGCATCATGTTTGCAATTAGGCAATAAAGTAATACTGCAGAGAAATTTGGCAAAGAAATTAACTTTTTGTCCAGATTACAAAGCTTTATGTTTGGGGCAAATCCAACACAACACATCACTCAGTACCACTCTTCATATTTTCAAGCATGGTGGTGGCTGCATCACGTTATGGACATGCTTTTTTTTTAATAAAAAGAAACAATAGAGCTAAGCACAAGCAAAATCCTAGAGGAAAACTTGGTTAATTCTGCTTTCCAACAGACACTGGGTGGCAAATTCACCTTTCAGCAAGACAAATATACACTGGAGTTGCTTATCAAGACGACATTGAATGTTCCTGAGTGGCCTAGATATAGTTTTTACTTAAATCGTCATGAAAATCTTTGGCAAGACTTGAAAATGGCTGTCTACCAATGATCAACAACTGACTTGACAGAGCTTGAAGAATGTTTTTAATAATAATGGCCGAATATTGTACAATCCAGGTTGTAACGTTCGTCGTCTGAAGATGAGGAATCATCGTACCAAAGCGCAGCGTGGTAAGTGTTCATGTTAATTTATTTAAAAAACAGAACACTAAACAAAAATAACAAAGAGAATGAAACAGTCCTGTCTGGTACAGACAGAAAACAACTACCCACAAAACACAGGTGGGAAAAGGCTACCTAAGTATGGTTCTCAATCAGAGACAACGATAGACAGCTGCCTCTGATTGAGAACCACACCCGGCCAAACACATAGAACACATAGAAATAGAAAACATAGAACAAAAACATAGAATGCCCACCCCAACTCACGCCCTGACCAAACCAAACCAGCTCTTAGAGACTTACCCAGCTGTAATTGCTGCTAAAGGTGATTCTAGCATGTATTGACTCAGGGGCTTGAATACTTCTAATATACACTCATATATCGAATAAAGATATATGAGTGTTTTATTGCTGGTCCCATGTTTCATGAGCTGAAATAAAAGATCACAGAAAGGAATATTTCTGTCTGTAATAAAGGTCTTTTGTGGGGAAAATCTAATTCTGATTGGCTGGGTCTGGCTCCCCAGTGGGTTGGCCCAGGCCCACCTATGGCTTCGCCCCTGCCCAGTCATGTGAAATCGGCCTAATGATTAGAGCCTATTGAAGTTATTTCAATTGACTGATTTCCTTATATGAACTGTAACTCAGCAAAATCTTTGAAATTGTTGCATGTTGCGTTTATATTTGTGCTCAGTATACATACATGTTTATATTGAAGCAATAAGGCCCGAGGTGGTGTGGTATATGGCCAGTATATACCAAGGCTAAGGGCTGTACTTATGCAGGACGCAACGCGGAGTGCCTGGACACAGCCCTTAGCCGTGGTATATTGGCCATATATCACAAACCCCCGAGGTGCCTTATTGCTATTATAAACTGGTTACCAATGTAATTAGAGCAGTAAAAATGTTTGTCATACCCATGGTATATGGTCTGATATTTTACATTTACATTTACGTCATTTAGCAGACGCTCTTATCCAGAGCGACTTACAAATTGGAAAGTTCATACATATTCATCCTGGTCCCCCCGTGGGAATTGAACCCTGGTCCCCCCGTGGGAATTGAACCCACAACCCTGGCGTTGCAAGCGCCATGCTCTACCAACTGAGCCACACGGGACCATATATACCATGATATACCATGGCTGTCAGCCAATCAGCATTCATGGCTCGAACCACCCAGTTCATAAACATCAACAACAACATCATTGGAAGTGTAAGCCAATATGGGTAAAGGTCAACCTATTCAGTCCTATATCCCTGGTTCATCAGCTTTGATATTGAGTGCAGAATGTTTTCACCACCATATAGCCATAATAACCAAAGAATGAAGTTATACAAAAATTCTACATTTCGTAATACCAGTATGCCATATGTGCCATATGTGGTGACTTGTACAAGTCACCTGCCCAAAATAAATTCACAAGTTATAATTTTGTGATCCTAGATGCAACTGTTCATAAAAAAAGTTATTTGGCACACTGCGCTTCCCGTAGCCAGACGTTTTGGCCAAATATTTTTTTTTATTAAACCAAGATAGACCACAGAACAAGAAAGGAGGTGGGCAGAGCCAAGCATTCTAGTATACATCTGCATATTTCCATTAGGGAACAACTACTCTGTGTGCGTGTGTGCAATAACTAAATTTACCTTTGCACTCCTTCTAAAAAATTTTTTTTTTACAACTTTTGCAAAGGATAAAGTTTACAAAACATAGTCCATACTGTTCATAGCATATTCTAGTTTTGGGAACAGAAAACTGTATTGAGATCCAATGTTTAATTGATGAGAACATTTGCAAAATGTGGGCCAAAATCCATCTCTTTACATCTTCTCCCACTGCCTACCAGTAGGCTTCCTCTCACTACCATATTTGGTAGTGAGTAAAAACGCCAACCGGATGCTTCACATTTATACATCCAGTGAAATATCTGTCTCATTCTTCTGTCTGTGTTTTGGGGGGTGGGAAAGAACGCAAAGAGGTCAGGAGGAGGAGAAACCACGTGTGATTGCCATGGTTCAGCGTTGACTGTCCTTCCTCTGTAGACTTGTTTTTGTAAGATCGTACCCTCTGCATGTAGCTGGCTAGCCCGTTAGCTAAATAAGGAGCATTTAACAGATTCACATAGCAATTTTGAACAACGGATTTTTGTTGCCACCTTTGACTAACTAGCTTCCAAATAATGGTGAGCAAGACAGATGACATCCCGGCGTCAGTACCCAACTGTAATGTTAACACAGTTGATCTTGTAGGAGAGACGCCAGACCGCAAAGAGACTACCAAGGCACCACACAAGGACCCTTGTGGTAAGCAACTAGCTAACGTTACGTAGTTATCAAGTTTGATAGAGAATATCCAGCGAAATGTTAAAGCTGTACCAAGCTGAATAACTAGTAACTAACGTTAACTAGCCTAGCAGCGGCATCGGTTGTAAACTATGAAAGTGTGCACATAGTAATGTTAGCTAGCTAACTGCACAGATGCAGAGTTCATTCAAAGTAACTTAGTCATCTCATCTGTCACTGAGTTGATTAGTCTAACTAGCTGGAAATGCAGCAATGGGCCTCAGCATTCGAAACAGTTTTCTATAACCAAGATGAGTTAATTCTCAATTCAACAATGACAGCTAGCTACACCAGCCATTTTAAGCTTGTTTGAGCTGTTGAACTAGCTACCGTTAGTAGTTGTTTTGGCTAAACTAACGTTAGCATGTCGCTAAGTGGTTAGCTCTGGCTATATCACGAGGGTTTGGCTAACAATCAAATAACTCTTAAGTATTTATATAATGAGAATATTGTAGCCAGGTGAGATGTTCGGCTAGCTAGTTAGCTCATTAGCTGTATGACAAACAAAGACAACCCTTGTTGTGTAGCTGACTTGATGTAGCTAGTTAAAGTTAGCTAGCATAGAAATAGTTAGCTAGCCATGCTTGGCTAGCTAGTAGCAACGCAGCCAGCGGCGATGCTGGCTTGTTGAAGAAAAATGGTTGATATAAATGTGATTATAGAAATAGTCATGAGTGTATCCAGTGTCTTAACAGTGTAGTGCGAGCACCTTACGCACATGGGACCACAGCTGTTCTGTACCTGCATGCAAGAACGAATGGACTGAAGGTCACCTTCAGTGGAACTGCACATTAAGAGAACAGAGGGGTTCTAATCGATGTGAAGTAATTTCACACGCCGTTTTTATATTAATAGAACCGTATTTGTTTCACTTAGTCCATCAAATGCATGCTATTGTTGTGACCAGATCACCAATGTCTCCGTTAGTTGGCGTGATACCTCCTCGGCCTCCCTCCTGTTCAGAACCAGAGGTTGGCTGTTCCTCGACCGGGAAGCGGAAGTTGGCCCTTTGAGAATAGTAATGGTGCATGCACCGTGAGAGAAGGTTGTACTTGAGACATTCTGAGTCATAAAGCCGGTAAGTGTCGTTTAAACAAACCGATATTCATTGTATGCCACCGATCGCTCGCATCATTTAAAGTATTGATGGTCGAGACAGTCACATGACGTACTACTGGTATAGGTTTGGTGAATGTATGGCCACTGTTGAAATTACACAACCGTAGGCAGCTTTCACGACAATGCCACAGCTTTCAGTGTCACATTTGACAGGACCTTGAGTTGCATGCATAGACGCCTGTGTTGGCACGACTATAACTTTACACACACTATAGTTAGTTCAGCTGTCACACTTTGGATAGGTCTCATCATTGTCACAATTATTGAGCGACCACTGTACTTGCATCTGTACAGATTGTTTCATTGATAGTAGGGACTCATTTTGTCACAGCCAATGACTGACATGTGTAATAACATATCATTTGTATAAGAATACAACTCTTTATTCCAGGTATTTGTAGGTATGTTATGTTTAATCAATTATTTGCATTTGTTTATGCAGATAATTATTTTGAGACAAACAACACATTTATGTACCAATCAGTATTTGTTGGACGAAGAAGCATCTTTTGAATTGGCTAGCCTACACCTAGACTAGAGCCTTCCTTGTGCAGCACATCTGCCATCATGCTTTCTTCAAGTGAATATAAGTTCATATTGATGTACAAAGTGTTTGTTCATCATAGAGCTTTTGTCTGTTGGCAACGTTTGTCAGCTATTGACAAACGTTGTCAGCTATTAAGATTAATTCACAACTCCATAGGTAAGAAATTATCATTACCAACAAAATCATTATTTACCGCTAAACCACTTTCCTGTTTTTATCAACACTTCAAGATACTATCACCTCCTTGATCATCTTTCTAATGCAACTCACCTCTCATTTAAGAGAAGCCTGCTGGACTGGATAAATGCCTTAGGCTTAATTAGAGCCTGTTGGATAACTACCAAGACACTGAGCTGTGAATCCTGCAGTACTGACAGTATTGTGACAGACAGCACATGGCAGACTGATGGGGGTTGAGAGGGTATGTTAGTGATTGTAACCAAAGAGGCTTAAATGCTCCTCAAGTGTCAAGAGGTGATCTTTATAGTCTTCATGTCACTGTCCAGACTCTCCACACCCTCCCTTCTAGCCCCATGTCATCTCTTGTAACGTTTTACTAACCTCAGGCCTTCGTAATCACAACAAAGAGAGGTATACTACAAAGCAGGATCAAATGAGTTAGCCAGCTAACTTTGATAAGCAACCCAAAATGACTTGATTTGCTTGTTCATGAAAAAAAAAATTTTTGACCATGCCCATTTCAAGATTATCTTTCTCAAAAATATAAAGTTATATCAGAATATTTAGGAAGGTTAGCTGGCTAAATCCTTGATCCTGCTTTGTAGTACACCCCTCAGGTCTGAGGTCACATATAACAACCCATTCTAAAACACATCAACATGCTTCAGACAGAGGAGTCTGGTTATGACTGGTTATGAGACCTCCCTGCAAAGATGTATGCATGACTCTTCAGGAAAGCTTTTCCCTCCCTGCTCTCTATCAATGTATCAAAATAAGGTTTGCCATCTTGTGGTGTAATAAATCTGTTGGACTTTGTAAAAAAAAAAAAAAAAAAAAAAAAAAAAAAAGCCTTGCTCTGTCCCCCCCCCCCCCCCCCAAATGTTCTCTGTTCGATTTCTTGTTGCCCTGAGCCCATGGTCTGTAGGCCAGCCATGTCAAGTGGATGGCGAATTAATTCATCTTTAGTCGAAGCAAGAAACGCGGTCAGTCTGTGGTAAACCTTGAGCAGAGATATAACAGCTTACAACAGACAGGGCAGCTTGGAGACTAGTGGCTTGCTCTCTGGATTAGTTGGCCTAGTGGTCTTTCGCAATTTTGATTGAACAAGAACGTTAGTAGTGATCAAGACATTCACACCTCGTGGAAATTATTAAATGATTGTTGATCTCTTGTAGCCCGCTCCTTTCTATTATTTGCCTGATTAATCTCTTTCGTCTTCCTTCCCACGCTATCAGGGACCTAACTCTGTGTTTTTGTCCAACTGGTTTAACTGAATGCTGGTCAAACTGGAGGTCTTCTGCCCCTCCCCTCTCCCACACCTCTCAATGATTTACATGTTAAGGAGGATTAGAGCTGCTTTCTTGTATAATAATCAAAAAATGTCTTCCATTTCTTCTGGTTAAGGTTGGTCTTGTGGTTGTCACACTCTTTAAGATAAATATCTCTTATTGAAATAGGCAAAGCCTAGGCCAGAATATGTATGACAGAAGTACGGCAGTTTGCAGATTTTGCTTTCCCTTCCTTCCATATCTTCATGCCCTAATAGACTGCAGCTCTGAAGGGTTTGGCTCTTTTGCAAAATGTTGTAGTGATAATGGTAATTTGTTGCTGCCCTCTTCCTCTTCATATGTGAATTGTGACCAACAACATGAATCTCTCCTGTCTACACTACACACAGTGACATGAAGGCTCAACCTCAACAAGTTTAGTTTGGCTAAAAGTTGAGTAATGCAGAAGGTTGCGTAATATTGGACCCCATTCCCTACCCTATCACCTCACCCCCTCGTGCTCTGTTCTGCTGCTGTAGGGCCAAGTGGGTCTGTTTTGCAATTATTAGGCTACATGATTGCTTCAGCGTTCATAATGCTGTATAGCACTTTGTACTCTTGGTACTGGCTCTCTTGTACTCTTGCCTTCTCAGTGCAGATTGGATATCATTGGCAGCCAGCATTCATATACACTTATTTGCAGGTGTTTCCATTTCCTTCTCAATTCTACTTGAGAAACTAAAACTGTTTACATTTTCAATAAATTACAAGTTACAAAAACAGTCAAACTGAGCTGAAAACTGAATCTTGAATAAAGCAGAGGGCCTTGAATGACCGAAAGGATTCCCACTGTGTGTTTGTGACCACTCTAAGAAAATGCAATAGCTGGGGCATTGATGGGAGAATGAATGGAGCGATGAAGAGTGACTTGGATCAGGCCAGAAGTAGGACACCCAAGGGGAGAGACCGAGTAACTGGTGTAACCTTATCAAATCTGTCTGCTTCTACAACAAGGCAGGAGGAGCAGTCACTGGAGACACAGGTCACTGAACCTGTTCCTAAAAAAACCAGTTGATCCCTTCACCTCCCTTCTGACCTACAGAAACATTATCCCTTGGCTCCTATTGTATGTTCAAGTCTATTCTCCTTGCTCTTCTTTAGAAGTCTGTCTTCTCTCGTAGCGTTGACCAGTTATTGGCCAAGGCTGTTGTGTTTGGTATTCAGAGCGTGACAAGTCTCTTTCTTTCTCGCTCCCTCATTCCCTCCCCCCTCTATTTCTATCCCCCTCTCTATTTTTTTTCTAAATTTCTCTCGCCTGCTCTCTTTTACTGTAGATTTCCCCCTACCGCCACGCCAGCTGTTTACCCTCCCCCAACCCCCCCCTCAACGTGTTAACCCTGACACTGCGTTACCCTTGACGTTGAACAAGGGCACGCTGGTTGCAGTTGTCTGGGAGAGAAAACAGCCCTTCCACACTGCAGGCCCCACTAGCTGATATTTATGTATGTAGCCTTTCCTCTTGGCAACCCAACCCACACCATTCAAATGAGTTTGACAATATTATTTTGGCTACTTTTTTATGATAAAAAAAATGTTTAACAACAGCACCTTCTTGCCCTTTGTGCTGTTGTCTGTGCCCAATAATGTTTGTACCATGTTGTCCTGCTGCCATGTGGTGTTGCTACCATGTTGTGTTGCTGCCTTGCTATGTTGTCCTATATTTTATCTTTTTATTTTTAATCCCAGCCCCGTCCCCGGAGGAGGCCTTTTGGTAGGCCGTCATTGTAAATAAGAATTTGTTCTTAACTGACTTGCCTAGTTTAATATAAAAATAAAACTGGTAAATAGGAAACACCACTGTTACAGCTAGAGGCGTTTTCCACAGTTACAATGCCTTGTGCCAGTGAGGCCCCTACGGAGGTTGAGATGGAGAGGAGATGGATACATACACAAGGATGAGGGGAGGAGTTGTGTGGTTGGCTCTACTTTCCTTTCAGACTTTATAGTAAAGTTCCTTGTTGTGGACCTTGGGAGTCTGGTGCCCTATGTGGAGAAGGCCAAAGGCACCAGGCAAACCACTAGCTTTTGTGTTCTGTACAATAATCTGAGTGATGGTTGAGAGAAGCAGACCATGGTAATCTGTATACCTCTGCCCCACATGGCAAAAGCTGGAGATCTTGTTTTCTGTGCTAATTGGATCCTATTGTTCTCCTTGGATCCTGTAAGTCACCAACTTGGCACTGTAGACAATGCCCTTCCGGAGTAATCTAATCTGGCAACATGCACTACTTTGTTTGCTAACTGTAGGCTTATTATCCTTATTAATTTGGATATGTGTCACTCTGCCATGGCAACGCCTTCTCTACCCGTCTGTCCAATCAGATAACAAGCTATGTTGAACGTCTCTCCTTCTGTTCAATCACAGGGCACAGTGTAGACACAGCGGTGATGAATGGGGGTGGGGCCCACAATCTTTCGGAGGAGGAGTCCAAGCAGGATGGGGCTGGTGACACAGACGGTGGGGAGGATTCTAACGAACAGGAAGTGATTGTGATTCAGGATACAGGTTTCACTGTGAAGATCCAGGCACCCGGGACGGAGCCTTTTGACCTCCAGGTACAGTACATACTTATACAGCCCAACTGCCGGTCCCAATTTGCTCACTACCCCTTGACCCGCCTAATCCTTTGACGTCTACAGATCTGTAAGGTGTAAGCAATATAGTGGAAGCTCCACCAGCACACTGTTTATACCTATCCAGAGGCTTCAGATTTGCCAACATTGAAGGGTTAGGGACAAGGTGTACAAATAGGGACCAAATTGTCACTAGCTGTACAACCATACACTGTCAGTCTCTATTGCTATAAGATGTTAAACCTGCCCGCTCCCGCAGGTTTCACCCCAGGAGATGGTGCAGGAGATCCACCAGGTGTTGATGGACCGTGAGGACACCTGCCATCGTACCTGTTTCTCCCTGCAGCTGGACAGCAACGTGCTGGATAACTTTGCTGAGCTCAAATCTATCGAAGGCCTGCAGGAGGGCTCCCTGCTCAAAGTAGTGGAAGGTAGGACTTGGTGTTTTGGGTATGTTCTAAAGTCAACCCCTAGTCCTAGACTTTATTGATCTTAAAGCCTAAGGATTGTTTAGGTGTAAGATCTACTCCTAGTTCCCTTCCTAGAGTGTCTCCTCGACTGTAGACCAGGCCTGGGCAACTCCAGTCCTCAGGGGCCTGGTTGGTGTCACACTTTCCCCCATCCCTAGCAAACACACCTGATTTTAAACTAATTGCATTTTTAACTTCTCTGCTCTACGGATCCCTTTAGCGGGATCATTTTCCTAAACAACCGCTGAATTGCAGGGCGCAAAATATTACTAAAAATATTTATAATCATGCAATCACAAGTGAAATATACCAAAACACAGCTTAGCTTGTTGTTAATCCACCTATCGTGTCAGATTTTGAAAATATGCTTTGCAGCGAAAGCAATCCAAGCTTTTGTGAGTGTATCAATCAATGCTACAACAGCTAGCCCCAAATTAGCATGGTCACGAAAGTCAGAAAAGCAATACAATTAATCGCTTACCTTTGATAATCTTCGGATGTTTGCGCTCACGAGACTCCCAGTTACACAACAAATGTTCTTTTTGTTCGATAAATATTACTTTTATAACAAAAACGCCATTTGGGTTGCGCTTTATGTTCAGAAAACCAAAGCCTCATTCCGTTCGACGAAAATTCCAAAAAGTATCCGTAATGTTTGTAGAAACATGTCAAATGTTTTTTATAATCAATCCTCAGGTTGTTTTTAACAAACATAATCGATAATATTTCAACCGGACCGTAACCTATTCAATAAGAGAGAAAAAGAAAATGGAGAGCTACCCCTCTTGCGCGCAGGAACTAATCAGAGGACACCTGACTACTTTTGAAAAATCTCGCTCATTTTTCAAAATAAAAGCCTGAAACTATGTCTAAAGCCTGGTCACAGCCTGAGGAAGCCATTGGAAAAGGAATCTGGTTGATACCCCTTTAAATGGAAGAAAGACGGGCCAGGAAACACAGAAAAAAATAAAAAAAATAATAACTTCCGGGTTAGATTTTCTCAGGTTTTCGCCTGCAGAATCAGTTTTGTTATACTCACAGACAATATTTTGACAGTTTAGGAAACTTTGGAGTGGTTTCTATCTTAATCTGTAAATTATATGCATATTCTACGATCTGGACCTGAGAAATAGTCCGTTTACCTTGGGAACGTTATTTAAATAAAAAAAATCTGACCCCTAGCGTCAAGAGGTTAACTGAAGATCATGATTAGTTGATTATTGGAGTCAGGTGTGTTAGCTGGGGCAAAAGTGTGACACCAATCAGGCCCCTGAGGACGGAAGTTGCCCAGGCCTGCTGTAGACTGTCCCTAGATTGCCTCAATAATAATGAAATGGCTATCCTCTCTGTCTCTCTCCAGAGCCCTACACAGTGCGCGAGGCCCGTATCCACGTGCGTCACATCAGAGACCTGCTGAAAGGCCTGGACCCGTCTGATGCCTACAACGGAGTGGACTGCAACTCCCTCTCCTTCCTCAGCGTCTTCACCGACGGGGACCTGGGAGGTGTGTGTGTTTGCGTACCCATTTGTTTATTTGCGTGTGTGTTTGGGTGGGTCTGTCAGTGAGAATTGGGGTGAGTGATATTTCAGTCAGTATTCTGAGGTATCCAGCCACCTTTGTACTACATATTAATGTGTATGTGTCCTCGGCAGCAGGCTATAAAACATCTTTGGTCAAGATGCGTTAGTCTGACCTGTGACCTTATCGTCTCCTCTGCAGACAGTGGTAAGCGGAAGAAGAAGGGCAGTGAGCTGGAGCAGATAGACTGTACCCCTCCAGAACACATCCTGCCTGGCAGTAAAGAGCGCCCCCTGCTGCCTCTCCAGCCACAGAACAAGGACTGGAAGGTAATAATGATGGTAATTATGGTGATTTTAGCAAACACTTTTATCCAAAGAGACGCACTGTTTGTAGTGACACATATTTCATATTTGTGGCCCATGCAGGAATCAAAACCCACACACCTGGTGTTGTCAGCAAGCTAATCATGATCATTCTAATGCCTTTTCATTTACATAGATTAATGTTTATCTCTGACATTGTCTGACAGTTCAAAAAATGTCACATTCTTCGAGGAGTTTGTCCATTTGTAGTTACTGGTTTCTGCTTCAACCTTTGATCTGCTTGTAGGAGCCATTTTATTTTTATAGCTGACAATGATTTGCCAGACTTACTCAAGCCTGGCACTAGTACACTTTTTCTAGAATAAGTAAACATGGTTGTAGAATAAAGGGTAAGATTAGTTAAAAGTGAAGTGTGCACTGACTGAAACCAGCATACATCAGCTGGCTGGGTCATATTATATCCTTACCACCATAAAGTGCAGATGAAGTAATCAGTCTATGGACCTTTTCCAATATCCACAAGTCATAAGTCACATTCCAATGTCCATATCTGATTCCGCCTCTCTCTGTAGCCCATGCAGTGCCTGACGGTCCTGACTATGAGTGGCTGGAACCCCCCTCCTGGCAACAGGAAGATGCATGGTGATCTCATGTACCTGTATATGGTGACTGTTGAGGAGAGACACATCAGTATCACCGCCTCTACACGTGGCTTCTACCTCAACCAGTGAGTCTGGCTTGCCTTATCTCCCATTAGAATTACCGCATACTGTTTTCATGCTACTGAGCCAAGCCAAGCTGTATTGTGTTGGGATTATTACGCATCCACCAGTTGCTGGAACTGTACTGGAAAGTGTGAAAGGAAACTATCAGAGCAAGCATGGTTAGGTTTGGTGAAAAAGTTAACTGTCCAAGGGCGAAAGTTGACCATAATGAGCGATGACCATGGTGTTGTGTTCCAGGTCGACCACCTACACCTTCAACCCTAAGCCAGCCAACCCCAGCTTCCTCAGCCACTCGTTGGTTGAGCTGCTGAGCCAGATAAGCCCTGCCTTCAAGAAGAACTTCACTGCCCTGCAGAAGAAAAGGTAAGTGGTTTACACTATCCACAATGCACTGTGCTTTTTATTAGTTATGTGTAATGGGGGGAAAACATACTGATAAGCATACAATTATTAGTAATTATATCAGAATTTTACACTACCGTTCAAAGGTTTGGGGTCACTTAGAAATGTCCTTGTTTTTGAAAGAAAAGCAAAAAAAATTCAATAACATAAAATTGATCAGAAATACAGTGTAGACCTTGTTAATGTTGTAAATGACTATTGTAGCTGGAAACGGCAGATTTTTAATGGAATATCTACATTATCAGCAACCATCTCCTGTGTTCCAATGGCATGTTGTGTTAGCTAATCCAAGTTTATCATTTTAAAAGGCTAATTGATCATTAGAAAACCCTTTTGCGATTATGTTAGCACACCTGAAAACTGTTGTCCAGATTAAAGAAGCAATAAAACTGTCCTTCTTTAGACTAGTTGAGTATCTGGGGCATCAGCAATTGTGGGTACGATTACAGGCTCAAAAGGGCCAGAAACAAAGAACTTTCTTCTGAAACTCGTCAGTCTATTCTTGTTCTGAGAAATGAAGGCTATTCCATGTGAGAAATTTCCAAGAAACTGAAGATCTCGTACTACTCCGTTCACAGAACAGCGCAAACTGGCTCTAACCAGAATAGAACGAGGAGTGGGAGGCCCCGGTGCACAACTGAGCAAGAGGACAAGTACATTAGTGTCTAGTTTGAGAAAGACGCCTCACAAGTCCTCAACTGGCAGCTTCATTAAATAGTACCTGCAAAACACCAATCTCAACAGTGAAGAGGTGACTCCAGGATGCTGGCCTTCTAGGCAGAGTTGCAAAGAAAAAGCCATCTCAGACTGGCCAATAAAAAGAAAAGATTAAGATGGGCAAAAGAACAGACACTGGACAGAGGAAGATTGGGGGAAAAAGTGTTATGGATAGACAAATCTAAGTTTGAGTTGTTCAGATCACAAAGAAGAACATTTGTGAGATGCAGAAAAAAATGAAAAGATGCTGTAGGAGTGCTTGACGCCATCTGTCAAGCATGGTGGAGGCAATGTGATGGTCTCGGGGTGCTTTGGTGGTGGTAAAGTGGAAGATTTGTACAGGGTAAAAGGGATCTTGAAGGAGGAAGGCTATCACTCCATTTTGCAACACCATGCCCTGTGGACGGCGCTTAATTGGAGCCAATTTCCTCCTACAACACGACAATGACACAAAGCACAGCTCCAAACTATTTAGGGAAGAAGCAATCAGCTGGTATTCTCTCTATAATGGAGTGGCCAGCACAGTCACCGGATCTCAACCCTATTGAGCTGTTGTGGGAACAGCTTGACTGTATGGTATGTAAGCAGTGCCCATCAAGCCAATCCAACTTGTGGGAGGTGCTTCAGGAACTTGGGGTGAAATCTCTTCAGATTACCTCAACAAATTAACAACTAGAATGCCAAAGGTGTGCAAGGCTGTAATTGCTGCAAATTGAAGAACAGTTATTATTTCAATTACAAATCATTATTTATAACCTTGTCAACGTCTTGACTATATTTCCTATTCATTTTGCAACTCATTTCATTTATGTTTTCATGGAAAACAAAGACATTTCTATTTGACCCCAAACTTTTGAACGGTAGTGTGTGTATATATTTTTTTTCAGAGCTAACAATATTAGACAGGTTGTTTTTCTTTATCTGAGGAATACTCCCACTGTGACTCATGGCTAATTTGGTTTCTGATTGGCTGCAGGGTTCAGCGGCATCCGTTTGAGAGGATAGCCACACCCTTCCAGGTGTACAGTTGGACCGCCCCCCAGGTGGACCACACCATGGACTGTGTCAGAGCTGAGGACGCTTACACCTCCCGTCTGGGCTACGAGGAACACATACCTGGACAGGTACACACACCTCCCGTCTGGGCTACGAGGAACACATACCTGGACAGGTACACACACCTCCCGTCTGGGCTACGAGGAACACATACCTGGACAGGTACACACACACCTCCCGTCTGGGCTACGAGGAACACATACCTGGACAGGTACACACACCTCCCGTCTGGGCTACGAGGAACACATACCAGGACAGGTACACACACCTCGCCCCTAGGCTACGAGGAACACATACCTGGATAGGTACACACACCTCGCGCTTAGACTACGAGGAACACATACCTGGATAGGTACACACACCTTGCGCCTAGGCTACGAGGAACACATACCTGGATAGGTACACACACCTCGCGCTTAGACTACGAGGAACACATACCAGGACAGGTACACAGACCTCGCCCCTAGGCTACGAGGAACACATACCTGGACAGGTACACACACCTTGCGCCTAGGCTACGAGGAACACATACCTGGACAGGTACACACACACCTATAATACTCTGTTTTGGTTTTGTGTAACATTGCGTCTCTGTTATTTATTCAGACACGAGACTGGAATGAGGAGCTGCAGACGACCAGAGAGCTGGCCCGGAAGAACCTGCCTGATCGCCTGCTGAGAGAGCGGGCCATCTTCAAGGTGAGCCAGCCTACAGCAGTAGTTGAAGCTCAACTCCTTTCCCGTGTTCTGTCTCCTGCACTCTGGCCCGCTTATTTGCTTTCGCTAGTGAGCTTCGGTCATCGATTCTCCTCTTGAAACACCCTCCTTTCAGCTCTGTTTATCTGTTTCCGTCTATATCCTGTAGTGTGCAGACTATTACGCTGCCTTCCATCCTCTACATCCTTACACCTTCACTCTCTAACCCTCCTCTCTCCAGGTCCACAGTGACTTTGCGGCTGCTGCCACTCGCGGTTCCATGGCGGTGATCGACGGCAACGTGATGGCCATCAACCCTGGCGAGGAGACACGTATGCAGATGTTCATCTGGAACAACATCTTCTTCTCCCTGGGCTTCGACGTCCGTGACCACTACCGCGAGCTGGGCGGGGACGCTGCCGCGCACGCTGCTCCCACCAACGACCTCAACGGTGTCCGGGCTTACGGGGCCGTAGACGTGGAGGGGCTGTACACCCTGGGGACAGTGGTGGTGGACTATCGGGGTTACCGTGTCACGGCCCAGTCGATCATCCCTGGTATTCTGGAGAGAGAGCAGGAGCAGAGCGTTATCTACGGGTCTATCGACTTTGGGAAGACAGTGGTGTCTCATGGGAAGTACCTGGAGCTTCTGGAGAGGACCAGTCGACCACTCAAGGTGAGGATATCATGATGATGATGCCAGTTTCATGCTTTATTTTTAAGTCTGCTAATTGTTTGGGATTGACTTTATTTGTCACTACAAAGTAAGCAAACTTCAATATCTTTTGTTGAACTGTTTTTGTCACTGCACCGGCCTACAGACATTCAACGTTTATCACTGCCATGCCACAAACCTGCCATACTGTGGTTATCACATTCTCTCTGTCATAATGACTGACTCTCCCACCCCCAGGTCCAGAGACACAATGTACTGAATGAGAAGGATGAGTCCATGGAGCTGTGTTCCTCTGTTGAGTGTAAGGGCATAATCGGCAACGATGGACGCCACTACATCTTGGACCTTCTGAGGACATTCCCCCCTGACCTGAACTTCCTGCCTGTGGAAGGGGAGGAGCTTTCCCCTGAGAGTGTGAGACAGGGTTTCCCACGCCAGCACCGCCACCGTCTGGCCTGCCTCCGACAGGAGCTCATCGAGGCCTTCGTTGAGCACAGGTACCGTAGAGCGCTTTAGGGAGGCGTTTTAATTGTGTGTGTGCCGTGGGAATAGCATGGAGACAATACTTTTCACATTTACATACCTGTGTTTTGGTGGTTACTTATGTGCTTCCTTGGTGGTTTGTGTGCTTTAGATAGGGTACTGGTTATGTCCCTCAAGATGGTCATCAGATGTTCTTTTTAGTGTATGATTGGGTCTGTGCAGATTTGAATGCTCACGTAACTGACTATGTCCTACCCCCTCAGGGATAATAAAGATTCTGTACTATACTCCTCAGATACCTCCTATTCATGAAGATGGCAGCGCTCCAGCTTATGCAGCAGAAAGCCAACAAGGAGCGCAAGCTGGCCACTCTGACAGAGAATAGCAGCCCTGGGACAGCCGTTCCAGCCCTGCCCTCCACAGAGACCCCCGATGCCTCGGCCGAGTCCTCAGAAACTTCCACAGAAACCCTCACTGACGCCAACTCAGACGCAGTCCAGACGGAGACCACCTCCACCTCTGATGCCCCTCAGGCAGCAGCAACAGAAGCCACCACCACAGAAGCAGCCCCCAAGACAGAGCCAATGACAGAAACAGACAGTTCAGCTACAACAACCACTAATGCCTCCCAGGCAACCCCTATAGAAGATAATGTGGTTCCCACTGTGACCACCAATGGGCCGTTGGTGCCCTTTGCCAAAGCAATTCAGAACGGGGAGTGCGAGAGCCCTCTGGAGGGTAAGGCTGAGGATATTATCCCGGGCTTAGCCCAGGCGAAAGAGCTGGCTGAGTCCTTAGCCGCGGAAGACGGATCCGGTATCGGTACGTCCAAACTGTTGCAGGGTAGAGAGAGGCTGGGGAAACCCAGTCGGTGGAGAAATGCATTTAAAGAAGAGGGCTCTTTTAATTTCACCATAGACATGCATTTAGAATGGTGTGTGGTTTTTCATCTGTATGTTGCCATCTTCATGAAGAGGAGGTATCTAAGAAGGCTTCTTAATGCTGGTGTCTTAGTTGCATCTCTCCACCTGGCTAGTTGTCCCTGTCCAGTTGTTAGCCTCCTAAGTGAGCATGGACCCCAGTAAAATCACTAGCAGTGTGGCATATAGCAATCCTATAACCACAGATCTCTCCATTTTGATTTCTCATTGGCTGGTGTGACAATCAAAGGGTTTGTGACTCAGAAAGAAGCAAAGAACCCTGGTTGTGTGTGATCATTGCATGTGTGTGGGATGGTTGTAGTTGGTCTCTGGCCCTACTGCCTGCTTGATAATAGCTCTAATGACGAGGTGGTTTGTGGTTATTTAACTAAGATCTGCAACAGTGGTGGTTTTCAACTCAAATTGACTTGCATGTCAATTTGAGGAAAGATGATAGTAGTGATTTTTGGGGAACTTACACCATATAATTTTGATTTGTTGCCCAGGAAACTTGTTATATTGATATTCATTCAACTTCTCTCTTCCTCCCCTGATCTCTCCAACCCCACCCTGACCTGTTTCCATCAAGACCCTAAAAGCCGAGAGGTGATCCTCAACGCCTGCAAGGCCGTGGGTTCCATCAGCAACACCTCCTTCGACATCCGCTTCAACCCAGACATCTTCTCTCCAGGTAGGAACTGTCACTTTATGGTGGTGGATGATGGGAAACGTAGTGCTTTTAGGAGAGGTTTGGTGTGGCAGCTGGCTCTGCTGAACAAAACTAATTGTTTATAATTTTTTGGTATCAATTGCTGTTACCTCCAAAGCACTTCACAGGAATTGCCTTATTTTCACATTCAATGAAACTAAAGCGTAATAAAAGACTATTGCATGCTATACTGGCACCCCCCCCCCGAAAAAAAATGCTGATGTCTCTCCCCCAGGAGTGCGTTTCCCTGAGGACAGTGCGGATGACATTCAGAAACAGAAGCAGCTGTTGAAGGATGCTGGAGCCTTCCTGGTGTCCTGTCAGATCCCGTCTCTGGTAAGTTTCAGGGCAGCAACATCGTACCAAGCACAAGCAGTCATTACCTTCACTATATTACAACATAAACGCTCTCTCACTGTCAACTGTGTTTATTTTCAGCAAACTTAACATGTGTAAATATTTGTATGAACATAACAAGATTCAACAACTGAGACATAAACTGAACAAGTTCGACAGACATGTGACTAACATAAATGGAATAATGTGTCCCTGAACAAAGGGGGAGTCAACATCAAAAGTAACAGTTAGTATCTGGTGTGGCCACCAGCTGCATTAAGTACTGCAGTGCATCTCCTCCTTATGGACTGCACCAGATTTGCCAGTTCTTACTGTGAGATGTTACCCCACTCTTCCACCAAGGCACCTGCAAGTTCCCGGACATTTCTGGGGGGAATGGTCCTCACCCTCCGATCCAACAGTGCGATTGACATCCGGGCTCTTCGCTGGCTATGGCAGAACACTGACATTCCTGTCTTGCAGGAAATCACGCACAGAACGAGCAGTATGGCTGGTGTCATTGTCATGCTGGAGGGTAATGTCAGGATGAGCCTGCAGGAAGGGTACCACATGAGGGAGGAGGATGTCTTCCCTGTAACGCACAGCGTTGAGATTGCCTGCAATGACAACAAGCTCAGTCCGATGATGCTGTGACGCACTGCCCCAGACCATGACGGACCCTCCACCTCCAAATCGATCCCGCTCCAGAGTACAGGCCTCGGTGTAACGCTCATTCCTTCGACGTTAAACGCAAATCCGACCATCAGTTAAACCGCGACTCGTCAGTGAAGAGCACTTTTTGCCAGTCCTGTCTGGTCCAGCGACGGTGGGTTTGTGTCCATAGGCGACATTGTTGCCGGTGATGTCTGGTGGGGACCTGCCTTACAACAGGACTACAAGCCCTCAGTCCAGCCTCTCTCTGCCTATTGTAGACAGTCTGAGCTCTGATGGAGGGATTGTGCGTTCCTGGTGTAACTCGGGCAGTTGTTGCCATCCTGTACCTGTCCCGCAGATGTGATGTACTGATCCTGTGCAGGTGTTGTTTCACGTGGTCTGCCACTGCGAGGACGATCAGCTGTCCTTCCTGTCTCCCTGTAGCGCTGTCTAGGCGTCTCACAGTATGGACATTGCAATTTATTGCCCTGGCCACATCTGCAGTCCTCATGCCTCCTTGCAGCATGCCTAAGGCACGTTCACGCAGATGAGCAGGGACCCTGGGCATCATTCTTTTGGGGTTTTTCAGAGTCCGTAGAAAGGCCTCTTTAGTGTCCTAAGTTTTCATAACTGTGACCTTAAATGCCTACCGTCTGTAAGCGTCTTAATTACCGTTCCACAGGTGCATGTTCATTAATTGTTCATGGTTCATTGAACAAGCATGGGAAACAGTGTTTAAACCCTTTACAATGAAGATCTGTGAAATTATTTGGATTTTTATGAATTATCTTTGAAAGACAGGGTCCTGAAAAAGGGACGTTTCTTTTTTTTTGCTGAGTTTATTTGCTTACATCACTGTATCACTAGCCTTTGTGTTTGTCTAGCTATTTGTGGGTGTTGTGGGTTGGTGTGTTTGTTTTGGTTATTTGTATTTTGTGGTGTGTGTGTGGGGGTGTGGTCATTTTTAATTTCTTACATTGTATGCGGGAATTTATTTAATTTTTATTTTACTTTTAACTTTTTTCACTCCAGGTAAAGGACTGTCTGGACCACAGTGCTCTGCCCATGGATGGAGCCACGCTGACCGAGGCGCTGCACCAGAGGGGCATCAACGTGCGTTACCTAGGCAACGTGCTGACGTTCGTGGACAAGACCCCAGCCAAGGCACAGCTGGAGCACTTCTATGTAAGCCTGACCTCTATACGATCTTGAGGACTGACTGAGGAGAATTATAATGAAGGGCAAGGATATCATTATGCTAATAATGCTAACCTTCTATACTGTTCTGTTTCTACTGCAGACATTGCAGGACAGAGTGCAGGACAATACATAATCTGCATTCAGCTTGTTTCCTTTTTCTTAAATTGTTTTGTATGTGTTCTGTAGAGAATAGGTATCAGTGAGTTAATCACCAGATGTGCGAAACATATCTTCAAGACATACCTCCAGGTGAGTGCTATTTTTCGAGCACAGATCTTTGATCTTTTGCACCACGGAATTGTCACCCCTACTTGCTTATCATAGAATGTATTTGTCTCCCTTTGAAATTGATTAAATATGAGAACAATAGACTATGTACTCCGTCTCCCAGGGTGTTGAGTTGTCGGCCCTCTCCGCCGCTGTCAGCCACTTCCTCAACTGCTTTCTGTCCTCCTTCGATGCCGTGGCACACCTGCCTGCCGACGAGCTCGTGTCGCGCCGCAAGAACCGTAAGCGCCGTAACCGCGTCCCGGGGGGAGGGGACAACACTGCGTGGGCCAGCCTGACACCCAGCGAGCTGTGGAAGAACATCGTCTCTGAGGCCCAGAGCTACTACCACTTCACCCTGCACTGGTGGGTGGGAATTAGGATTGATGTTGGCACAATAGTAGGCTTGACGTTAGCACATTATGCTAACAAGCTACCACTTCAGCCTGCACTGGGTGAGTGTGCTCGGGTTAAAGTTGGTGTATGTTTTCTAAAAACATGCATCTTTCTACAGCGAGAATGCCGACCAGGTAGTGGAGAAATACGGCCTTCAGAAGATCACCCTGCTCAGAGAAATCTCCATCAAAGCTGGCATCCAGGTAACTCCCATCAATCCTTATTTCGACTAGGTGCAATGTTCAACATATTGTATACATCTGTCCAATACCTTCAGATTTACAGAAATGCCTAGGGAGTAGGGGCCAGGGGTCAAATTGTAATTCAAAATGTATTTTAACCCTCTCCCTTCTAACACACTTCCTGTGTCTTCTGCGTTTCTAGATCCTGATAAAGGAGTATAACTTTGACAGTCGCCACAAGCCTGCCTTCACAGAGGAGGACATCCTTAACATCTTCCCTGTGGTGAAGCACGTCAACCCCAAGGCCTCCGATGCCTTCCACTTCTTCCAGAGTGGACAGGCCAAGGTCCAGCAAGGTCAGGCTAGCATGAGGCTACTAGACCTCAATCAGCATGCAGCACTACTCACACTTATAATGCAACTCACATGCATGCGCACACACACTACAGGTCCAGCGAGGTGAGGTGGGTACCAGTCCTGCTAGGCGGGGTCAGCATGGTTCCTCCTAGGGCTAGAGACAGATATGTAAATTAAACTCTACTCACACATGCAACACACACAGGAAAGTTGAGGAGAAATGTTTCCTTCCTCCCCATACAAACCATGCAGATATTCATGCAACAATGCAACTTACATTCAGTGTCCTCTCTGAACCCATTCACATTGCTTTCTGTTGCGCTGTACAACGATTGTGGAAGCCTGACTTGTCAACAAGGTCTCTGTGTGCAGGTTACCTGAAGGAGGGCTGTGAGTTGATCAACGAGGCTCTGAACCTGTTCAACAACGTGTACGGGGCCATGCACGTAGAGATCTGTGCCTGCCTGCGTCTGCTGGCTCGCCTCAACTACATCATGGGAGACCACCACGAGGTGTGCTGCTCTCGACATTATACACACATTTTGATATTCCTCTGACACATGATGACAAATGGCCACAGCAATTCCAGTGACACAGTCCTGACTGTGGTCTTCTCTGTCCACAGGCTCTCAGTAACCAACAGAAGGCTGTCTTGATGAGTGAGAGAGTACTGGGTGTCGAGCACCCCAACACTATCCAGGAATATGTACGTATCCAGGAAAATTTCTGTTTTTTGAAGACAGGTTGTTTTTCAATCCATGTTTACTGTTTCTAAATGCCTCTGGTTGCTTTCTCTCCCCAGATGCACTTGGCTCTGTACTGCTTTGCCAACGGTCAGCTGTCCACTGCCCTGAAGCTGCTGTACCGTGCTCGCTACCTCATGCTGATGGTGTGTGGGGAGGACCACCCCGAAATGGCGCTTCTAGATGTGAGTGGGCCACAGTATTTCATTTATTTTCTTTTGATTGAAACCATCCTGTGGGTGTATATGTCACCATGTTAGCTCTGAAGTTATGTACCATTTTTGTGTAACTCTTTGAGGTGTGTTTGTGACCTTTATTAAATCAGTTCTCCTTACACTTGTTCTCCCTGTCGTCCTGGGTCTCCTCCTGTAGAGTAACATTGGCCTGGTGCTGCACGGAGTAATGGAGTACGACCTGTCTCTGAGGTTCCTGGAGAACGCCTTGGCCATCAACTCCAAATACCATGGACCCCGCTCCCTCAAAGTAGCCCTCAGGTAACTACAAGGGAGAGTCATTCCTTGAGTGACTCAACATCAATTTCGGTATTATAACTGATTTGCTGTTCTATACTGTAGTTTGTATTATCTTCAGTTGATTTAATGCTAATCAAATGTTCTTCTGCAGTCATCATCTGGTTGCAAGGGTTTACGAGAGCAAGGCAGAGTTCCGCTCTGCGCTCCAGCAGGAAAAGGAGGGCTACACCATCTACAAAAACCAGGTTACAGCTACAGTACACAAAGCTCTACACGTCCTCTCATCAGAAGTGGCTTAAGAACATTTGCTGAAATGAGAATGTGCTAGATTACCAACAACTGATAATAGTTTTTAAGGTCTCTTTCTCACTTTCTTCCCCTCTATCCCCTCTCAGGTGGGAGAGGCCCACGAGAAGACTAAAGAGAGCTCCGAGTACCTGAAGTACCTCACACAGCAGGCTGTGGCTCTGCAGAGAACCATGAACGAGATCTACAAGAACGGCTCCAACGCCAGCATCATGCCACTCAAGGTACGTGGCTTAGGGCCTAGCTATATTTTCATATGGGTTTTTATCTGTAAGACAAAATCAAAGGGCCTTGTATTGTCCCCAGATGATAGCATACCTGCGTCTGTAGATTATGCTTTCAAATGTATTGTGGGTGTTAGATTCATAGTACAGTGTGTAATTTTGTTGTGTTCCACCACTTTTTCCAGTTCACAGCTCCCAGTATGGCCAGTGTTCTAGAGCAGCTCAATATCATCAACGGCATCATCTTTATACCCCTCAGGTAAAGTGAAGTAGCACCTTATTTTTACAGTTTGAGTTGAAAATAGAAACCTGTCAGGACCCAGTACTGACCCCTGTGGAATTCCATCTCTTAAAAATATAAATGTGTCAGCGCTCAACATTAACCCCTGTGGTATCCTAACCCATTTACTCTGCAGCCAAAAGGACTTGGAGAACCTGAAGGCGGAAGTCCAGCGGCGGCAGCAGCTTCAGGAGTCAGGGAAGAGCGTGGAGGATCTCACTGTGGATAGTCCACTAGAGCTGGAGGACAAAATACCCATGGACGTTAACGTTGATTAACGTCAAACCCTCCACACCACACTACTTTCTGCAAGGGAGAGGACGTGATGCAACTGCCATCTTCTTGAATGAGCATGGGGACCCGAGAACTGAGCTGTCTAAAAATCAACAATGATAACAAAAGGGGTGAGGGGCAGACAAAGAGAAACATCTATGTATAGAGTTTATAAGAGGAACTTCAAGGAGTAACAGAGCAGGGGTTACAGTATATACAGGTGTAGGAGAATACAGAATCCATGTTAACATGTTCAGTCTGAAAGCCTATGGCCTCGAGAGCTTTGGTAAAGAAGCAGAACGAATGTAAACTTGATATCTGCTACTGTGTAAGTGTGTGAGAAGGCGATCAAGGACGACCATGACATTGTATTACCAGAGCCTTATCCACTGTTCATCCCACTCCACATCAACCAACTGTTCCCCCTACCCAAGGACCATTTTTTACACCTCAAACTCCTGAAAAAGCCACTGAGGCAACTACAACTTCCAATTTCACCATGGCCCCACGTTGCCTCGAAAATAACATCTGACACCCTGTCCCAAAACTCAGGGGATTATTTTTTTTTTTTTTTACTGTGTGCTAGGTGAGATTAAAGTCACTAAACTTGAGAGATTTCTCTGTTTTGGGCCACAAAATGTAAACTCCCTGCTCTTGCGTTTAGTCTTGTTAAACCTCCCCACCAATCACCCATTTACTCTTTAGTGTTCCCTATGGTCAGTCAAAATGTATTTGTATTTCATGGTTTTATCATGAGTTGCTGCTGTGTCCGTTGGTTCTATCGCAGCAAAACAGACAGTGACGCATGTATGCTCTCAATCAATCTTTTGATTGTTACACCTTTTTTGTGTACAATTTTCTTTTTGTAAAAGCAAAATGGAAACGAGGGAGACGCCATTTTTAGGTCTGTCATTTATCCATTAATTTAACGGTAGAGTCAGCGATATGATGTAGGTGCACAAAGTAAACGGCGTAGTGGGTCAATTTCCGCAACAACTAGGAGCGTTGAAGCACAAGGCTAAACTCACCCACTGTTTTAGTCCCGTACCTACCACACTCGAACAGTTTGAAGCGAACCCATGCGCTGATACTGTGGGAGCAAAGTCAAGCGCCTCGCTCATTGCATTATCTGCGGTGTTGCTCGTGGCAACATCATTTCACTGAGTCTACCTTTAAGCCATGTCTGTTTTTATAGAAAATATGAGTGGAAAAGATGTATAAATAAATCCGTCTATGGGGTTTAGACAGGTATTTGATCAATGTTGATGGAAATACAGATATGAAACATACAACTATGGCTTGAGCAGTAGACCTATATAGGTCTCTTATGTTAGATGTGTCCAGTCTTCTATTTTTCCACTTTGAAAGTATATGTGCATGTATGTTTTTGTTTCTGTGTTTGTGTAGTCCGAGAGAAGGAATAAGATATGGCCATGATGAATTTGACACTTGCAGCTTCGTAGTATAATGACTAGGTTGGGTAAGACACAACTTTCCAAATGTTTTATATGCAATGGCTGTGTTTACACAGGAAGCCAAATTCAGATATTTTGTCCAATTATTGGCAAAAGGTCTGATTGGTCTAAAGAACAATTAGTGGCAAAAAGATGAGAATTGGGCTGCCCGTGTAAACGAAGCCATGGTAAAACCATGGGACGGCTAATGCAAACTTCCATTCTCATGTAACATTCTTGGCCAGCAATGTTGTAAATCTGCTCATATGAAGTGGGTATATGAGAAACTCCCTATCATTCGATAGAATAGACTAAACCATGGCCATAGACTTGTTCATTGTTTGTCTGTTTCAAAATAGTAAACTGTTATGTTTCCATTGTTTGGTAAACCCATTCAACAAGTTGACAGTAAATCGGGCCGCAGCAGGCGATGTATGAACAAAGTTTCCTCGTCAGTATTGAGTCCACTTTCCAGTGCTGTCTGTCTGAATGCATACACGCACAGCAACACCAAAAGTGCGTTGAGAAGGGCTTCTTCAATATACCAAAGAAGACTACTGATCGAGGTGTGTGTTTTGTGTGCGCTTGTGTACGACCCTCCCTTGCAAATGTCTTTCTAAAAATTGTTGCGGTGTCTAAATGTATGTGATTAAAGCAATAGAAACGATGCTGGAACTGATCCTTTTGTAGTGCTGCACTTGTGTGGCTGCACAAACTGCTGTCATTGTAAGTGAAAGGCTGTTGCCAAGAGAGGGAACAGAACAGTTACTGTAATGAATGTCTTGATTATTATGCTCCTAAAAAGCTGGGACAATAGAACTTTGTGTGTGATTTGTGCCTATTTATGCTTTTCAAAACGTTTTAACATGTTTTTCTGGTTTCTTTAAATTTTTGCTCATGTTTTTCATAGGGATATCATTGGTTTCCTTTTTGAAATATGTATATCTGCATTTCCTTCTCAGGTTCAACTTCCTCCATGAATGTCAGTCCGGTCTTGCATTACACTTAGTGGCCATGGGGTGGTGCTCTAGAGTACTTCAAAAACAAATGAGAAGGATTTATTCGTGTGAAATAATTTTGTTCCATACGGATGTTCACAAGCATATCTCAATGCTAGTGTGTAACTATTCCATATGCTTCTCATTCACTGGACGTTGAGGAAAGAAAAAAAGTATTTGATGAAATTGTGACGATATGAACCCGAAAAATTTCAAAGACTACTGCTTGATGAACATTGAACTTGTTGAAACCTTTACAAAAGACTGTTGTATGAGATTTTGGCCATTTCTGATAGAATAAACTCATTTAGAGTGATCAAAAATACTTTTGTCTGCCTCGAGACATCATTTTTTTTTTACCATGGATCATAATCATGCGACTTCTATTTAATCACAAAGGCACTAATTATTGTTGGAGTTCAGCTGCAATTCTGTTCTAATTGCGTCATAATATACCTCTTGATACATTCAAGTAATTGCATGAGAAACTGATTTGACTGTTCTTTAGATGTTCAACATTTGGAGACATTCAGAATTTAAAGGACATCCATCCATACAAACCAAGGGGTTTACATAAGATGAAGCAATATGTAATTTCAATGCTCTGGAAATGAAAATGTTTAATATTGACAAAATTATACATTGTCTTCAGCTTTGATAAAATAAACTGGAGGTCTGTCACTCCCTACTGAATTAATCTAATTTTAAAGCTCTTCAAATGACTCCCAGCACTTAACCGATGTCGCACATATGATACTGCTATTCTGTACATTTACACATCCATTTCGTGTTCACCCCAATTTGATACAAAATGTGTATTTTCTAAGATAGCACATCGAATCACCTAAGCAGCACACAAGGAACCACCAATCGAGCTGTCTATTTACTACGTAGAAAAATAGAAGGCTCTGACCATCTACATTTCATAGATGCACTGACACTGAGCGGGCTTGTCTCTACCCTCTCGTCTAGTGGGGAGAAAAATAGGTCCTATGGGGCAAAGACAGTGCAAATATGGTCCCTATCACCTCAGTGTAGCTGGCTGTCTAACTCAACGAGGGTTTGTCAGTTTGAGGTTTCATTCTTCTGTTTTCTCTCTTACCTTGAACTGATGAAATTTCTTCTGCACATTTCTAGTGTTAAAGTCTACTTCCCTGGCTGTGTGGTACCTGTCTGTTGCTCTTTACAAAATAACAATCTAATTATTTTTGGTCTTGAGTATGCTTTTGTATTAAAATGAATAAAGAAAACTAGCAAATAACACTTGGCTTGGATTTTTAATAACTACTCATTTACATTTTAGATTGAGATGATGTGATCTGCCGTAATCAAACTTTTCTGAAATGTTTGAAATGATTCCAAGCTATCTGACTTATTTATTTAACCTTTATTAAACTTGGGAAGTCAGTTAAGAACAAAATCTTATTTACAATGATGACCTACCCCAGCCAAAACCCTAACCTGGACGACACTGGGCCAATTGTGCGCTGTCCTATGTCCCCAATCACGGCCGGTTGTGATACAGCCTGGAATCGAACTAGTGACGCATCTAGCACTGAGATGTAGTGCCTTAGACCGCTGTGCCATTCTTGGACATGCAATTAGATGCAGTCATATCATTATCATGCATTTCAATTGTAACGACTGGTTGCTTATCTCTGCTAGCCTACAGGGTACCTGTCACACAAATGTTACAGTAGTAATTCATAGACCTATGGCACGTCATCAAGAGAGATCAAATTCTGATAACATTCTGGAATCTGAGTATCCACTATAAACAGGCGTCAATGACACCATTGACAGAGGCTGACTAATTATGTGTTGTTAAAAATAGTGAGTGTTTACAGCTATTAAGTAAAATTATAGTAGTTTATCAGTGGGTGTTTGCAAGTGTATATTTATTTAAGTAGGGCTGTGATCGAAGGCGTACGCGCGCGTCGCTTGTCAGTTTGCGAACGCAAGCGCGTCACCGACTCCGAAGGCAACTGCGGTAAGTAAAACAAGGATTGGTAGAGAGACAATTCGGCGTACTTTAAACTCGAGATCAGAAGTCCCTTATTTTGGAACAAAAAGCATCCTCTTGGCTTTTATAACTTGCCAAACTTGTTAAAGGTCTTCAGGAGAAACTATAGGGTAAGTGTAAATTATTTTGCATCAGATATTGAGTATCGAAGAAATGCTAGGTGGGGAAAATGACGATGTGGCTGTAATTTTTGCGCCTCCTTTCTATGTCTCAAAATGGCGGACAGGCCGCTTGGAGCAGCAGGTAGCTGGTCATCAGAGTTGTAAATGACTGTGTTAACCAACTAGTGGCACTGGTCGATTTGCATGTAAGTAACTTATTAACCTGCTTTAAGTTACCATTTGATTCTAACTTGCACCTCTTTTTCCAAGTGTTGATCAAATTGATTCGATAATTTTATATCAACTTTACAGCTCACTACAAAGCAGCCAGGTAGCTAACTAATGTTGTTCAGACAGTGGAAATAATCAATTATGTGTGTAGGTAGCTAACCTAAAAAACGAGTTTATGCACAGACTTGTTGCAATATATTTTTATCGATGTAACGTTAGTTAGCTAACTTTAACTTCTATTTTGCAGAGTATATTGGTGAAGTACAATTCATTACTTCAACTCGCATTCGAATTTTGAGGCTAACTAGCGTGCGCGCTCTAGTCTAGTCTACCTTGCGATCGCTGGCGATCATATATATATGTAGGTCATGAATTGAGACAGTTAAACATACCGTCTACAAATACTTACCAACTAATGTGTGGTGTTAGCTAGATGTCGTTTTACACTCGACATCTGCTTGAACACTTTGTGACAAGCTAGATAACTTTAGCTAGGTAACGTTACCCACGATTTTAGAATGTTCAATAATGGAAAAGGGCGTATACAATCGGTTGTATTTAATTTATTTTGACAGCTATTCAGTAAGTAACTAGCTAAGTCTAAATATGTTATTTTCCTAGTATTGGCCGAATGTCATGTGAAACAATAGATGTGGTCTGACATTTTGATACCTTTTTTAACTCCGCTAGCTACCAAGCTAGTTGTATGTTTCCTGTGTAGCCACTAGCTACCCTACTCCATCCATAACGTTACATCCAGTCAACTGGACTACTTTGATCAACGTTTTGTGATCTGTCATCAGCAAGGCTCTACATTAGACCGGTAACGTTTTTACAGAAATCATTCACTGCAAGTTGGCTCTGTTTCACGAATGACCTAAGTCTGAATTTATGCATTCAGTTTATAAAAATAATGGTGGAGCACATTGGTGAAAAAAAGAGGAGTTGAAGGAAAACTACCATTTGCATTGACCAATAACTTCAGCTTGAAACCTATGTTTTCTAAAATATTTTTTCCTTTTATTTGGGGATTGATATCGATTAAGGATCGACTATAGTTTCAGTTTGATCACATGTGGGTTGAAAGGCAGTGATACCCTCTATTCGGTTAGAAAAGACGCCACCCCTCTGCTACTGCAGAATGGATCCTTCAGCCTGCATCACTTTCCACTGAAACTGACTAGTCATTCTCCTCCTCGCCCGCCTTGTAGATGGTACCCCTGTCTTGTTTGTAGCCAGGATCCTTTGCTATACAGTCCTCCTCCCCTTAATGTACTATTTCATCCTGGACAGACCAGAGCTTGGCTACGCCTGTAAGGATTGCTGCAACAGCTGATGCAACTGAAATGATGATGGGATTGTTTTAGGAGTGGAGCTTCAATTAATAACTCGGTAGCTATATTTCTTCCTTCAGTTGTAGCTAATGTGGTTCTTGGTTGAATAGGTACAGTCACTTGATGTAAGCAATCAGAGATGTTGAAGTTGTGAGATCTGTTAATAGGCTACTTGTTTGTGGTTGCAGGCTTGACAACTTTCCAGGCTCATTTAGAAAATAAAGCACATTATCGTGAGAATATAAACACACGTGTACCCTCAAATATCTATTGTACAAAATGGCTATACACACATGCTGTGATATTTGGCTGTTATCAGAGGTGGAACTATGTCAACTGGACTGAGTGTTCAGCCTGCCTTTCAGTTTTTTGAGTAGTACCTGACCAATAGCGACATCGAAAATTTGTTTTTTCAAATTGCTCTGGGGAGGGTGTTTGATTACCCTCTCTGTGGAGGAGGAGGCAGGGTAAGGGAGATGGAGAGGATGAGACAGGGTGTGTCATTTTTGTGAATGCCGAGTGCCTCACTGACACAGTCGGCACCAGATGCCCAAGTTACCCTGATTTGAGCTCCAGCCCAGAGGTCACAGTAGGACAGTGGCTGCTGACCTTCAGCACAGGAGGACTGGTCTCACACACACACACACACACACACACACACACACACACACACACACACACACACACACACACTGCTAGTAATGACCTGCCAGGCCAGCAGCTCCCCTCCTTTCTCTGGATCTGGGACAGCCAGGTTGGGTTCACCTTCACATGACGGCTTGGTGCCACTGCTCATTCAATGGGTTTTGGATTGGAAATCAGTCTTTCCAGGTTTCTGTAATCCCACATTTTTTAATCAATCATTTCATGCATATTATGCGAGGAATTGGAAATCACTCCACTATTTCCGCATAAGTCAAATCATCACAATATTGTTGCATAAAACTGACCCATCACTGCAGTACAAAAAGGCCTACTATTTCAACCAATCACTGCACATTTACTGCATAATATGGTTCAATGAAGCCACCTCTCACCCAAGAATGTTCCCCAAATTTGTCAATTAATGCATATGTCAGAATTGCCTTAGCAAAATCGGGCATTTGTGCCTGAAAATCCCCCCCGACATCCTGGAAAGACTGGGAAATATGGTGACAGTATGTGTAATATCTTCTGTCAGCTCATGCCATTGTTCTATATAGCAGCTTGATTCCCAAATCCTGTAATGCATAACTAAAAATGGATAATGTCTTGATCCTTGATTTGCACAGTGCACTGCATAGCCTACATGGATCAATTGAAAATATACCGAAAACCCTTAATTCTATCTATGTTCTCATCAGTTTAATGTTGGCCTATGTGCAGTCAACTTGGATTTGTTAAGTAACCTTATCCTATGTAATTTTGGTGCATTTTAAAGCACTTTGAGATTAATTATATAATGAATAGCATTATAAAAGTTTGTCTTGTGTCAGTGGTTTAGCTACCACTCACTGATGTGTTGCCCTGGCCTGTAGCATCACCTCTTCTCAGACTCTCCCAGAGTCCTGTTTGTAGTACAGACCACAGTGTTGCTGCTGAGCACAGCACTCCCTCAGAGGATGTTTACTTTGATCTGCTAATCATGGCTTTTCTATCAGGGGACTCTGACAGCATTGATGGCCAGACCATGCTTTATTGGCCTCACTTTGCTTCTCGGCAGCAGCAGTGCACATTCAGTCACTGCACTCGATCATGGTTCCTCCCTCCTGCCATCTGTTTCAATTGGACTGCTTAAATATGCATGGAAGGAAGAGTAGCCAAGATTGACTTCTCCCACAACTCTCGCTAGGATGTGGCTAGTCAACAAGGCTAAGATATGTTCCGTTTGGTATGTGTTAAGTTTAAGAATGAATGTTTTATCTGAATGAATAGTAGCAGCAGGCTTCCATTTTATCCCTGGATAGTTTAGCTTGTATAATAGCCATTGCAGCCAGCCCAGTTGATAACCCCTGGAAGACTGCAGTGTGTCCCAGATGTTCAATCCCGTCATTATCAATTAGTGATAAAGCTCTTCAAATAATTTCTGCAGGAGTGCCCTGCCTGCCTAGAAGGGAAATACTGTGCAAAGCTTGTAATTATTTAGAGAATAACTAGCTCTGAAAATCCCATCTGTATGTAGCTTAGGCCATGTTGGGGGGTCTGTTATTTTAGAAGAAACCCCCCCCCCCCCCCCTCCACATGCTGGTGTTATGGCAGGGCAGCTTATTCAGTGTGTGGGTGCGCGATGATAGCGGGGTGAACAGGCAGTGGCTCGGTTGGTTGTTGTCCTTGATGATCTTTTTGGCTTTCCTGTGACATCGGGTGGTGTAGGTGTCCTGGAAGGCAGGTAGTTTGCCCCCGGTGATGCGTTGTGCTGACCTCACTACCCTCTGGAGAGCCTTGCGGTTGTGGGCGGAGCAGTTGCCGTACCAGGCAGTGATACAGCCCGACAGGATGCTCTCGATTGTGCATCTGTAAAAGTTTGTGAGGGTTTTATGTGCCAAAACACATTTCTTCAGCCTCCTGAGGTTGAAGAGGCGCTGTTGATGTTGCGCCTTCTTCACCACACTGTCTGTGTGGGTGGACCATTTCAGTTTGTCTGTGATGTGTACGCCGAGGAACTTGAAGCTTTCCACCTTCTCCACTGCTGTCCCGTCGATGTGGATAGGGGGGTGCTCCCTCTGCTGTTTCCTGAAGTCCACGATCATCCTTTGTTTTGTTTACGTTGAGTGTGAGGTTATTTTCCAGACACCACACTCTGAAGGCTTTCACCACCTCCCTATAGGCTGTCCCGTCATCGTTGGTAATCAAGCCTACTACTGTTGTCAGCTGCAAACTTGATGATTGTGGTCGAGGCGTGCTTGGCCATGCAGTCATGGAAAAGGGTGTACAGGAGGGGGCTGAGCACGCACCCTTGTGGGGCCCCAGAGTTGAGGATCAGTGGATTGGAGGTGATGTTTCCTACCTTCACCACCTGGGGGCGGCTCGTCAGTAAGTCCAGGACCCAGTTGCACAGGGTGGGGTCGAGACCCATGGTCTCTAGCTTAATGACGAGTTTGGAGGGTACTGTGGTGTTAAATGCTGAGCTGTAATCTATGAACAGCATTCTTACATAGGTATTCCTCTTGTCCAGGTGGGTTAGGGCAGTGCAGTGTGATTGCGTAGTCTGTGGACCTATTGGGGCTGTAAGCAAATTGGAGTGGGTCTAGGGTGTCAGGTATGGTGGAGGTGATATGATCTCTCAAAGCACTTCATGATGACGGAAGTGAGTGCTACAGAGCGATAGTCGTTTAGCTCAATGATAGCCTAACCTTTGAACATCTTCATCAGATGACACTCATATGACATCATGTTACACAATACATTTATGTTTTGTTCGATAATGTGCATATTTATATCCACAAATCTCGGTTTACATTTGCGCCATGTTCAGAAAAGCCTCCAAAATATCCGGAGTAATTACAGAGAGCCACGTCAAATAATAGAAATACTCATCAGAAACTTTGAAAGATGCATGTTTTACATATAATTAAAGATACACTTGTTCCTAATGCAACCGCTGTGTCAGATAATTTAAAAAAAAAAAGTTTACGTAAAAAGCACACCATACAATAATCTGAGACGGCGCTCAGATAGTAACAACATTTCTCCGCCATGTTGGAGTCAACAGAAATACGAAATAACATCATAAATATTCCCTTTGATTATCTTCATCAGAATGCAGTGCCAGGAATCCTAGTTCCACAATAAATCGTTGTTTTGTACGATAATGTCCATTACTTATGTCCAATTAGCTAATTTTACTAGCATGTGTAGTGCACGTGTCCAAACTCTCGCGCAGATGCAGGCAAACGTCGGACGAAAACTTCAAAAAGTTATATTCCAGGTCGAATAAACTGGTCAAAGTAAGTAGAGAATCAATCTTCAGGATGTTGTTATAATTTATATCCAATAAGGTTCCAACCGGAGAATTCTTTTCAGTCTCTATAAGTAATGGAGCGCAAGACGATATAATGAGGAAAGCGCGCGATCAAGAACTGGCAATCTGCCAGACCACTGACTCATTCCCATCCGGTCCCACAACACAGCATAAGCTTCATTCCACGTTCTACTGACTGTTGACATCTAGTGGAAGGCGTATGAAGTGCAAACAGATCCATATATTACAGGGAATTGAATAGGCGATGACTTTAACAACGACCACTCTCAGATTTTTCACTTCCTGTTTGGATTTTTTCTCAGGTTTTTGCCTGCCATATGAGTTCTGTTATTCTCACAGACATCATTCAAACAGTTTTAGAAACTTCAGAGTGTTTTCTATCCAATAGTAATAATAATATGCATATATTAGCATGTGGGACAGAGTAGGAGGCAGTTCCCTATGGGCACGAAATTCATCCAAAAGTGAAAATGCTGCCCCCTATACCAAAGAAGTTAACATGGCAGACCTGTTCATTTAAATGCATTCCAGGTGACTACCTTATGAATCTGGTTGTGAGAATGAGTGTGCGAAGCTGTTATAAAGGCAATAGGGTGGCTACTTTGAAGAATCTAAAATGTTTTGTTTAACACTTTGTTGGTTACGGCGTGATTCCATATGTGTTATTTCATAGTTGATGTCCTGGAATGAGTAGGTGTCAACTTTTGACTGGTACTGTAAATAAAAGCATTCACTGAAAGTTGATACATGTAGGCCCTTCATATATAGGCTATGCATAGCATTTTGTTCAATTTATCCAATCTTTTTTTGTTTCTCAAACCGTGAGCAACACCTGTGAAACTCAGAAATTTCTCTAATGTTGATTCACACGGGACTACAATTATCAGAGGACCTCGGCGTTTGGTTCGATTTATTACGCTCCTGCCATGTAAAAATTAATGACATGGCAGATTCGGGTGGAACTAAAATGACAGATGTGGTGTTTTGTGCATTTAATTACATTACCCGACCACTCCCAATAAAACTTATCCCGTCTGAATAGGGCTAAAGAAATGTTGGAGCCATTTGAAAAATGAGGTGACAAGTCGTTTTCTTTCTAGTAGTGATGCAAGGATGAGTGTCAATCTGTGCTCACTGTATTCTCCGTGGCACTCGGGCTGCGGCACAGGGAAGTAATCATTGCAACAATTATGATCTGATTTATTTTCACTTTTCTACGTGCGCTGGTGCTCCTAAATAAAAATTCCAGGTCCCACGGCAAAATATTTAGGCGCATATGCAAGTAAAATGGTCGCAATATAGAGCCCTGGCCTGTAGCGATTATTCATCCAATAATCACAACAGTCAGGTGACAGACGAGAGGTAGTCAGGGCCCTGCATTCATAAAGCTAGTGCTGATCTAGGATCAGTTTTGCTTTTCAAATAGACTGGAGACCTGATCCTAGATCAACTTTCCTAAACCGAGAGGCTTTGAGTACAGGCCCAGGGCTTCAACATTTAATGCACTCTATATTCAAAGACATTTTGGATTGTTGTGGGGGTGGCAACAGCAAAGGAATCATGCTATTGTGATTGGTACTTGGATGTGGAAATCTGGGAAAGGGAATGCAGTGATATTGGACTTGCCCCTGGGCAGGGATTCTTCTAATCCCTATTGCTGTATTCTTTGTTTGGCACAGTATGGTAGAGCTGCTAAATACTACATGCTGCTAAATAGCACGTGTGCGCCACCCATTGTTTCCATCATTCCATAGAAGTGTACCGCTGAAGCATTTGCCATTCCTTTGTTTATGGCTTTGTTGGACTTCAGAAAGGCATTGACTAAATGCAATATCAGTGTACATTACTATTGTAAGGATTAAGATGTTGAAGAAATTCAACGGTTATTCTGTTAGCCTGTTGACTCATGCTTACATCTCTAGATTTTGATCTTTGATATGCTATTGTAGGCCTACAGCTAATCTGCTTACTGCTTTTATTATTCTTTACATGTATAATCAGATGTCAACTAGCCTACTAGTCTTAGTTGATTGTAAATCAAGATATTGTAAATTCACCTACACCTCACTGTTTGAAGGCTGTGAGAACTTGCCTCACAAAGACTGCATTTTTATAACAGTTATTGACATTACCTAGATGGTTTCAAACATTGTGTTCCTGTTTTTAGTGTCAGTGGAGTGTTGACTAAGAAAGATTCCCTGTGAATTGAGCCATTCTTAGAATATTGAGTCTTTACTGTGCCATGCCTGACAGGGCTCTACGCTGACTTTGTTTTACAAGGAGTAGGTTTGCGCCTAAGTTGAAAAATAGGCGCATTAAGAAATTCAGGAGCTCAATGAAAAATATTAGCGATGAACTATTAAAAGTCTAAGCCGTTGGGGGGTTCTAAGCTGAGTTAAAAAAATAAATAAGTTATGGATCATTTTGATTTGGAATTTTAGGACCCCTTTAGGTATAAAAAAAGTGGTAATTTGATTAAAATATTGAATTTGGCCTTTAAAATACCTTCGTACGTCCATTCATAAAAATAAAAAAACGGTACTGGTTACCTAAAGATGAGTCCTGTGACTGTTTGCACGCTACTAACAGAATTTGGCACATCGACTGTACCATCTATAGATGAGTCCCTTGACACTTGTGGGGGTCGTAGAGCAAAGCGGAGACCACCATCGTGTTTGAGAGTCTCCCCTTTTCTAGGTCAAACCGTTCGGACGCTACAGACGGTTTTGTGGGAAGACAAGATTATCGGGATGTCTCATGGTCTGATAAACACAGCCCCAGCTCTTTCACCGCAGGTGCGGAGGTGTGACATTGGCAAATGCTGATATCTCTAGCTTAAACTGACATGTTTCGATTAAAAAAATTACTTAGATTGATGCAAGAATACATAGTTTTTCTAAGCTCCAGGTCTGTCAACTAAAATATTTATGTGCATATGCGAGTTAAGTGGTCGCACTGTAGAGCCCTGTCTGACCACAGGGAAAGTTGGAGAACTCTGAGCAAAGATACACACACACACACACACACACTCACATCACCTTGGGTATGATGATAATCAAGATTATTGGAATAGTCTGCTGCTGTTTCACTATTGAACACTCATTCAGCAGGCCGTTTTTAAACTGTTCCTGGGTCGCTAATTATTGGTTACCAGGTTGTTAGATAGCTACATTACCAAACGTTGTTCAGTCATGTTACCTAGCTATCTAAGAACCTGGTAACCTGACAGTAGGTCTAGGCAAATGTGATTGGCATGGAAAGAAAGGAAAGGGTTCTGCTACTCATGAGATGTGACACAATGACATGCAGATCATTATGCATGTTTAGTCCTTTCTCCCATTCCTCCAGCCAAGTCACAGGTAGGCCTTAACAAATATTGGCAAATCAGCCATTCTATGCAGTTTCCTATTATACACTGAACAATATGAAGTGAAATTCAATGTGTTGTATTGCGTGTGAATTGTGAATTTCAGTGACAGGTTTTTGTGTAGCACATGCGCAGAACGTTTAGAAAACGGGAACTGGGGTACGTGAGTCTGGGGTACGTGACCAACAGGACGCTAGAACAGATTTATTTTTATTTTTTCCCTCTGTGGTATCGCGATACTACTTGGTATTGTGATACTTGGCCTGGTATTGTACCGTTGGTATTGTGACAACACTAGCTCCAACAGTGTACTTACTACTGACAAAACACTGTAATGAGAATGGTAAAGAGCAATGTCAAACACGATACACAAATTACACACAGAAGCCAGCTATTAATAGTAAAAATATCTAGTTTGGGAAATCAACATGTTAGATTGCACTACAGTCATTTAGCAGGCTTTTATCCAGAGCAAGCCTACTGCTTTCATGTTGCCAGCCATGTAGCCCCTGTCTGGAGTGTATGACACATGGGAGCAACCAATGCTGTGTTCTATCTGCAACGTTGTGAACGATTCACCTCACTGAATAAACCCCTGAGACTTTCCCCCTGCAGTCAGTGTATGACAGGGTGGTTACCGCTGGCATGGTGATGACATCAGTGTTCATAGGTCAGGTGGTGCCCAGGGTACTTCACATTCACAGCAGAGTTCAAAGCCAAAGCCCCATGTATCTTTCCTCTAGCTATCTGCTGCTGATAGCCAGTTCTGACTGCACTGCTACATCAGTGTCAAGTCCACCAACCGCTGATAAAGAACCACTGTTTCCGTTTTTTATTGATTCCGGTATTCCTCAATGCTGGTTTTGTGTAGAATCTATTGTAGGGCTGACCCCTTTAGTTGACTGGTCAAATTTCTTAAAATATTTTTTTGGGGTTGATTGGCTGTTGGTCGACTTTTTATTTGATTTTTAGGTGAGCTGTGGCAAAATAAAATATTATGGCACACGAGACACTTGTTTGAGTGGACTAATCCATTGTTGAGGCCGCAGGGATGGCACACCAGTATCACCAGTTGTACATTTACCGTTAATTACCATAATTTCTCATCTACAATGTTTGGTAAGGGTCATTTATTTTAATGCATTTATTTTATTACATTTTTAGCGTTGTAGGAGTGGACACGTTGTTTGCAGAGTACACAACCTAGGTTTAACTTGTGACAAGTGTTGGTTTATTTCATTCCATTTACGGTTTATTTCATTCCATTTACATATCTATTCATTATTTTGTTTGGAGCGCTCCTGTTAATCTTGTAAGGACATGCACCTGATTACGCCTAGGCTACCTTTTCCGCGTGCAAATGTAGGCTTATACATGTGCCCATTTGGGGATCTGATACTATTTCTGATTGAGAAGCTTCACACTGATGGTGAGTTAAGACAAAGTAATTTTTCTTTGCCTCAAAAAGAAGGTAAAGGAAGTCCGTTTTTTTAATCATTGAAAAAAGGCTACTTTGAGGAACTATTGTCAATTTGAGCAATCTTTCCAGCTTTCTCTTTCTATAACCATTCAGCATGAAAGGTGGAAAAAAATGTCTAGCTCAGATCTGGTGGAAATGTCATAAAGGCCTACCTGATTATTTACTTATGCAAATAGCCTACTGCTGTGTCTGTCTGTCAGGAGCTCACTGGTGCAGTAAACTGAGGGCCCAGAATATTTTATAAAATTGTTCCAGTTTGCTAGAGCAAGCTTCAGGCCAGACCCAAGTTAATAGTTGATACAATGTTTCAAGTTCCTTGCTGACAGGCCATGCATAGCAAACGTGATTTATAGGATATATATTTATTGGCAATGGTAATAGAAGTTACTTTTAAATTTTTCATTTAGATAGATTTGATTAACCACATGACATTGATTTTGAGAGATGAAGACTTCATTATAAATTAAATGAAAATAATAACTGGCACGCAGATCAGTAGAAATGGTATGATAACTTGGCAACGCTGGTGTAGCATATTATCGTCAACTAGAAGTTGCCTAATGGCAGAATCTGGGAAGACCAGCAGCGGGAGGAAGAGGGGCGGGTCTGGAACAGGATTTTTTTGTCTTTTGGTTAGGCTGTAATCTCTGGCTCCTTTAATTTGTGTCTTAATTTTTAATTGCTGTGCTTAAGCATCAGACAGTAACCTACATATAGTGGATTTTATTCAAACATATATATATATATATATATATATATATATATATATACTGCTCAAAAAAATAAAGGGAACACTTAAACAACACAATGTAACTCCAAGTCAATCACACTTCTGTGAAATCAAACTGTCCACTTAGGAAGCAACACTGATTGACAATAAATTTCACATGCTGTTGTGCAAATGGAATAGACAACAGGTGGAAATTATAGGCAATTAGCAAGACACCCCCAATAAAGGAGTGGTTCTGCAGGTGGTGACCACAGACCACTTCTCAGTTCCTATGCTTCCTGGCTGATATTTTGGTCACTTTTGAATGCTGGCGGTGCTTTCACTCTAGTGGTAGCATGAGACGGAGTCTACAACCCACACAAGTGGCTCAGGTAGTGCAGCTCATCCAGGATGGCACATCAATGCGAGCTGTGGCAAGAAGGTTTGCTGTGTCTGTCAGCATAGTGTCCAGAGCATGGAGGCGCTACCAGGAGACAGGCCAGTACATCAGGAGACGTGGAGGAGGCCGTAGGAGGGCAACAACCCAGCAGCAGGACCGCTACCTCCGCCTTTGTGCAAGGAGAAGCAGGGGGAGCACTGCCAGAGCCCTGCAAAATGACCTCCAGCAGGCCACAAATGTGCATGTGTCTGCTCAAACGGTCAGAAACAGACTCCATGAGGGTGGTATGAGGGCCCGACGTCCACAGGTGGGGGTTGTGCTTACAGCCCAACATCGTGCAGGACGTTTGGCATTTGCCAGAGAACACCAAGATTGGCAAATTCGCCACTGGCATCCTGTGCTCTTCACAGATGAAAGCAGGTTCACACTGAGCACATGTGACAGACGTGACAGAGTCTGGAGACGCCGTGGAGAACGTTCTGCTGCCTGCAACATCCTCCAGCATGACCGGTTTGGCGGTGGGTCAGTCATGGTGTGGGGTGGCATTTCTTTGGGGGGCCGCACAGCCCTCCTTGTGCTCGCCAGAGGTAGCCTGACTGCCATTAGGTACCGAGATGAGATCCTCAGACCCCTTGTGAGACCATATGCTGGTGCGGTTGGCCCTGGGTTCCTCCTAATGCAAGACAATGCTAGACCTCATGTGGCTGGAGTGTGTCAGCAGTTCCTGCAAGAGGAAGGCATTGATGCTATGGACTGGCCCGCCGGTTCCCCAGACCTGAATCCAATTGAGCACATCTGGGACATCATGTCTCGCTCCATCCACCAACGCCACGTTGCACCACAGACTGTCCAGGAGTTGGCGGATGCTTTAGTCCAGGTCTGGGAGGAGATCCCTCAGGAGACCATCCGCCACCTCATCAGGAGCATGCCCAGGCGTTGTAGGGAGGTCATACAGGCATGTGGAGGCCACACACACACACACTACTGAGCCTCATTTTGACTTGTTTTAAGGACATTACATCAAAGTTGGATCAGCCTGTAGTGTGGTTTTCCACTTTAATTTTGAGTGTGACTCCAAATCCAGACCTCCATGGGTTGATAAATTTGATTTCCATTGATAATTTTTGTGTGATTTTGTTGTCAGCACGTTCAACTATGTAAAGAAAAAAGTATTTAATAAGAATATTTCATTCATTCAGATCTAGGATGTGTTATTTTAGTGTTCCCTTTATTTTTTTGAGCTGTGTGTGTGTGTATAATATATATATATATATATATATATATATATATATATATATATATATATATATATATATATATATAGAAAAATACACATTTAAAAAAAAATGTCTACCAATCAATTGGTCGAAAGAACAGATGACTCTGTCAACCAAGATTTTTTGTT